>NW_027150059.1:0-126169 GCF_031143425.1 Pleurodeles waltl
GATTCTGGGTAACAGAACTTGGTCCGAGCCACACAAGTCACCCCATCTTGGTTTCCCCTAGGGCTCTAGTTTTCAGAAATGCACAGGTTTGGTAGGTTTCCCTAGGTGGCGGTTGAGCTACAGGCCAAAATCTACAGGTAGGCACTTTGCAAAAAACACCTCTGTTTTCCTTCAAAAATTTGGCTGTGTCCACGTTGCGCTTTGGGGCGTTTCCTGTCGCGGGCGCTAGGCCTACCCACACAAGTGAGGTATCATTTTTATCAGGAGACGTGGGGGAACGCTGGGTGGAAGGAAATTTGTGGCTCCTCTCAGATTCCAGAACTTTCTGCCACAGAAATGTGAGGAACATGTGTTTTTTTAGCCAAATTCTGAGGTTTGCAAAGGATTCTGGGTAACAGAACCTGGTCCGAGCCACACAAGTCACCCCATCTTGGATTCCCCTAGGTCTCTAGTTTTCAGAAATGCACAGGTTTGGTAGGTTTCCCTAGGTGGCGGCTGAGCTACAGGCCAAAATCTACAGGTAGGCACTTTGCAAAAAGCACCTCTGTTTTCATTCAAAAATTTGGCTGTGTCCACGTTGCGCTTTGGGGCGTTTCCTGTCGCGGGCGCTAGGCCTACCCACACAAGTGAGGTATCATTTTTATCGGGAGATGTGGGGGAACGCTGGGTGGAAGGAAATTTGTGGCTCCTCTCAGATTCCAGAACTTTCTGCCACAGAAATGTGAGGAACATGTGTTTTTTTAGCCAAATTTTGAGGTTTGCAAAGGATTCTGGGTAACAGAACCTGGTCCGAGCCACACAAGTCACCCCATCTTGGATTCCCCTAGGTCTCTAGTTTTCAGAAATGCACAGGTTTGGTAGGTTTCCCTAGGTGGCGGCTGATCTACAGGCCAAAATCTACAGGTAGGCACTTTGCAAAAAAAGCACCTCTGTTTTCCTTCAAAAATTTGGCTGTGTCCCACGTTGCGCTTTGGGGCGTTTCCTGTCGCGGGCGCTAGGCCTACCCACACAAGTGAGGTATCATTTTTATCGGGATTCGTGGGGAAACGCTGGGTGGAAGGAAATTTGTGGCTCCTCTCAGATTCCAGAACTTTCTGCCACAGAAATGTGAGGAACTTGTGTTTTTTTAGCCAAATTCTGACGTTGCAAAGGATTCTGGGTAACAGAACCTGGTCTGAGCCACACAAGTCACCCCATCTTGGATTCCCCTAGGTCTCTAGTTTTCAGAAATGCACAGGTTTGGTAGGTTTCCCTAGGTGGCGGCTGAGCTACAGGCCAAAATCTACAGGTAGGCACTTTTGCAAAAAACACCTCTGTTTTCCTTAAAAAATTTGGCTGTGTCCACGTTGCGCTTTGGGGCGTTTTCTGTCGTGGGCGCTAGGCCAACCCACACAAGTGAGGTACATTTTTATCGGGAGACGTGGGGGAACGCTGGGTGGAAGGAAATTTGTGGCTCATCTCAGATTCCAGAACTTTCTGCCACAGAAATGTGAGGAACAAGTGTTTTTTTAGCCAAATTTTGAGGTTTGCAAGGATTCTGGGTAACAGAACCTGGTCCAAGCCACACAAGTCACCCCATCTTGGATTCCCCTAGGTCTCTAGTTTCAGAAATGCACAGGTTTTGGTAGGTTTCCCTATGGTGGCGGCTGAGCTACAGGCCAAAATCTACAGGTAGGCACTTTGCAAAAAACAACCTCTGTTTTCCTTCAAAAATTTGGCTGAGTCCACGTTGCGCTTTGGGGCGTTTCCTGTCGCGTGGCGCTAGGCCTACCCACACAAGTGAGGTATCATTTTTATCGGGAGACGTGGGGGAACGCTGGGTGGAAGGAAATTTGTGGCTCCTCTCAGATTCCAGAACTTTCTGCCACAGAAATGTGAGGAACATGTGTTTTTTTTAGCCATAATTCTGAGGTTTGCAAAGGATTCAGGGTAACAGAACTTGGTCCGAGCCACACAAGTCACCCCATCTTGGATTCCCCTAGGGCTCTAGTTTTCAGAAATGCACAAGTTTGGTAGGTTTCCCTAGGTGGCGGTTGAAGCTACAGGCCAAAATCTACAGGTAGGCACTTTGCAAAAAACACCTCTGTTTTCCTTCAAGATTTGGCTGTGTCCACGTTGCGCTTTGGGGCGTTTCCTGTCGCGGGCGCTAGGCCTAACCCACACAAGTGAGGTATCATTTTTTATCGGGATTCGTGGGGAAACACTGGGTGGAAGGAAATTTGTGGCTCCTCTCAGATTGTAGAACTTTTCTGCCACAGAAATGTGAGGAACTTGTGTTTTTTTAGCCAAATTTTGAGGTTTGCAAAGGATTCTGGGTAACAGAACCTGGTCCGAGCCACACAAGTCACCCCATCTTGGATTCCCCTAGGTCTCTAGTTTTCAGAAATGCACAGGTTTAGTAGGTTTCCCTAGGTGGCGGCTGAGCTACAGGCCAAAATCTACAGGTAGGCACTTTGCAAAAAACACCTCTGTTTTCCTTCAAAAATTTGGCTGTGTCCACGTTGCGATTTGGGGCGTTTCCTGTCGCGGGCGCTAGGCCTACCCACACAAGTGAGGTATCATTTTTATCGGAAGACGTGGGGGAACGCTGGGTGGAAGGAAATTTGTGGCTCCTCTCAGATTTTTAGAACTTTCTGCCACAGAAATGTGAGGAACATGTGTTTTTTTAGCCAAATTTTGAGGTTTGCAAAGGATTCTGGGTAACAGAACCTGGTCCGAGCCACACAAGTCACCCCATCTTGGATTCCCCTAGGTCTCTAGTTTTCAGAAATGCACAGGTTTGGTAGGTTTCCCTAGGTGGCGGCTGAGCTACAGGCCAAAATCTACAGGTAGGCACTTTGCAAAAAACACCTCTGTTTTCCTTCAAAAATTTGGCTGCGTCCACGTTGCGATTTGGGGCGTTTCCTGTCGCGGGCGCTAGGCCTACCCACACAAGTGAGGTATCATTTTTATCGGGAGACGTGGGGGAACGCTGGGTGGAAGGAAATTTGTGGCTCCTCTCAGATTCCAGAACTTTCTGCCACAGAAATGTGAGGAACATGTGTTTTTTTAGCCAAATTCTGAGGTTTGTAAAGGATTCTGGGTAACAGAACCTGGTCTGAGCCACACAAGTCACCCCATCTTGGATTCCCCTAGGTCTCTAGTTTTCAGAAATGCACAGGTTTGGTAGGTTTCCCTAGGTGGCGGCTGAGCTACAGGCCAAAAATCTACAGGAAGGCACTTTGCAAAAAACACCTCTGTTTTCCTTAAAAAATTTGGCTGTGTCACGTTTGCGCTTTGGGGCGTTTTCTGTCGCGGGGGCGCTAGGCCAACCCACACAAGTGAGTATCATTTTTATCGGGAGACGTGGGGGGAATGCTGGGTGGAAGGAAATTTGTGGCTCATCTCAGATTCCACAACTTTCTGCCACAGAAATGTGAGGAACAAGTGTTTTTTTAGCCAAATTTTGAGGTTTGCAAAGGATTCTGGGTAACAGAACCTGGTCCGAGCCACACAAGTCACCCCATCTTGGATTCCCCTAGGTCTCTAGTTTTCAGAAATGCACAGGTTTGGTAGGTTTCCCTAGGTGGCGGCTGAGCTACAGGCCAAAATCTACAGGTAGGCACTTTGCACAAAACACCTCTGTTTTCCTTCAAAAATTTGGCTGTGTCCACGTGCGATTTGGGGCGTTTCCTGTCGCGGCTCTAGGCCTACCCACACAAGTGAGGTATTCATTTTTATCGGGAGACGTGGGGGAACGCTGGGTGGAAGGAAATTTGTGGCTCCTCTCAGATTCCAGAACTTTCTGCCACAGAAATGTGAGGAACATGTGTTTTTTTAGCCAAATTCTGAGGTTGCAAAGGATTCTGGGTAACAGAACCTGGTCCGAGCCACACAAGTCACCCCATCTTGGATTCCCCTAGGTCTCTAGTTTTCAGGAAATGCGCAGGTTTGGTAGGTTTCCCTAGGTGGCGGCTGAGCTACAGGCCAAAATCTACAGGTAGGCACTTTGCAAAAAACACCTCTGTTTTCCTTCAAAAATTTGGCTGTGTCCACGTTGCGCTTTGGGGCGTTTCCTGTCGCGGGCGCTAGGCCTACCCACACAAGTGAGGTATCATTTTTATCTATCGGGAGACGTGGGGGAACGCTGGGTGAAGGAAATTTGTGGCTCCTCTCAGATTCCAGAAACTTTCTGCCACAGAAATGTGAGGAACATGTGTTTTTTTAGCCAACTTTTGAGGTTTGCAAAGGATTCTGGGTAAGAGAACCTGGTCCGAGCCACACAAGTCACCCCATCTTGGATTCCCCTAGGTCTCTTTTTTTCAGAAATGCACAGGTTAGGTAGGTTACCCTAGGTGGCGGCTGAGCTACAGGCCAAAATCTACAGGTAGGCACTTTGCAAAAAACACCTCTGTTTTCCTTCAAAAATTTGGCTGTGTCCACGTTGCACTTTGGGGCGTTCCTGTCGCAGGTGCTAGGCCTACCCACACAAGTGAGGTATCATTTTTATCGGGAGACGTGGGGAACGCTGGGTGAAAGGAAATGTGTGGCTTCTCTCAGATTTCAGACCTTTCTGCCACAGAAATGTGAGGAACATGTTTTTTTTAGCCAATATTTGAGGTTTGCAAAGGATTCTGGGTAACAGAACCTTGGTCCGAGCCACACAAGTCACCCCATCTTGGATTCCCCTAGGTCTTTAGTTTTCAGAAATGCACAAGTTTGGTAGGTTTCCCTAGGTGGCGGCTGAGCTACAGGCCAAAATCTACAGGTAGGCACTTTGCAAAAAGCACCTCTGTTTTCATTCAAAAATTTGCCTGTGTCCACGTTGCGCTTTGGGGCGTTTCCTGTCGCGCGCGCTAGGCCTACCCACACAAGTGAGGTATCATCTATCGGGAGATGTGGGGGAACGCTGGGTGGAAGGAAATTTGTGGCTCCTCTCAGATTCCAGAACTTTCTGCCACAGAAATGTGAGGAACATGTGTTTTTTTAGCAATATTTTTAGGTTTGCAAAGGATTCTGGGTAACAGAACCTGGTCCGAGCCACACAAGTCACCCCCATCTTGGATTCCCCTAGGTCTCTAGTTTTCAGAAATGCACAGGTTTGGTAGGTTTCCCTAGGTGGCGGCTGAGTTACAGGCCAAAATCTACAGGTAGGCACTTTGCAAAAAACACCTCTGTTTTCCTTCAAAAATTTGGCTGTGTCCTCGTTGCGATTTGGGGCGTTTCCTGTCGCGGGCGCTAGGCCTACCCACACAAGTGAGGTATCATTTTTATCGGGAGACGTGGGGGAACGCTGGGTGGAAGGAAAATTTGTGGCTCCTCTAGATTCCAGAACTTTCTGCCACAGAAATGTGAGGAACATGTGTTTTTTTTAGCCAAATTCTGAGGTTTGCAAAGGATTCTGGGTAACAGAACCTGGTCTGAGCCACACAAGTCACCCCATCTTGGATTCCCCTAGGTCTCTAGTTTTCAGAAATGCACAGGTTTGGTAGGTTTCCCTAGGTGGCGGGCTGAGCTACAGGCCAAAATCTACAGGTAGGCACTTTGCAAAAAACACCTCTGTTTTCCTTAAAAAATTTGGCTGTGTCCCACGTTGCGCTTTGGGGCGTTTTCTGTCGTGGGCGCTAGGCCAACCCACACAAGTGAGGTATCATTTTTATCGGGAGACGTGGGGGAACGCTGGGTGGAAGGAAATTTGTGGCTCATCTCAGATTCCAGAACTTTCTGCCACAGAAATGTGAGGGAACAAGTGTTTTTTTAGCCAAATTTTGAGGTTTGCAAAGGATTCTGGGTAACAGAACCTGGTCCAAGCCACACAAGTCACCCCATCTTGGATTCCCCTAGGTCTCTAGTTTTCAGAAATGCGCAGGTTTGGTAGGTTTCCCTAGGTGGCGGCTGAGCTACAGGGCCAAAATCTACAGGTAGGCACTTTGCAAAAACACCTCTGTTTTCCTTCAAAAATTTGGCTGTGTCCACGTTGCGCTTTGGGCGTTTCCTGTCGCGGGCGCTAGGCCTACCCACACAAGTGAGGTATCATTTTTATCGGGAGACGTGGGGGAACGCTGGGTGGAAGGAAAATTGTGGCTCCTCTCAGATTCCAGAACTTTCTGCCACAGAAATAGTGAGGAACATGTGTTTCTTTAGCCAAATTCTGAGGTTTGCAAGGATTCTGGGTAACAGAACCTGGTCCGAGCCACACAAGTCACCCATCTTGGATTCCCCTAGGTCTTTAGTTTTCAGAAATGCACAAGTTTGGTAGTTTCCCTAGGTGGCGGCTGAGCTACAGGCCAAAATCTACAGGTAGGCACTTTGCAAAAAGCACCTCTGTTTTCATTCAAAAATTTGGCTGGTGTCCACGTTGCGCTTTGGGGCGTTTCTGTCGCGGGCGCTAGGCCTACCCACACAAGTGAGGTATCATTTTTATCGGGAGATGTGGGGGAACGCTGGGTGGAAGGAATTTGTGGCTCCCCTCAGATTCCAGAACTTTCTGCCACAGAAATGTGAGGAACATGTGTTTTTTTAGCCAAATTTTGAGGTTTGCAAAGGATTCTGGGTAACAGAACCTGGTCCGAGCCACACAAGTCACCCCATCTTGGATTCCCCTAGGTCTCTAGTTTTCAGAAATGCACAGGTTTGGTAGGTTCCTTAGGTGGCGGCTGAGCTACAGGCCAAAATCTACAGGTAGGCACTTTGCAAAAAACACCTCTGTTTTCCTTCAAAAATTTGGCTGTGTCCACATTGCGCTTTGGGCGTTTCTGTCGCGGGCGCTAGGCCTACTCACACAAGTGAGGTATCATTTTTTATCAGGAGACGTGGGGGAACGCTGGGTGGAAGGGAAATTTGTGGCTCCTCTCAGATTCCAGAACTTTCTGCCACAGAAATGTGAGGAACATGTGTTTTTTTAGCCAACTTTTGAGGTTTGCAAAGGATTCTGGGTAACAGAACCTGGTCCCGAGCCACACAAGTCACCCCATCATGGATTCCCCTAGGTCTTTAGTTTTCAGAAATGCACAAGTTTGGTAGGTTTCCCTAGGTGGCGGCTGAGCTACAGGCCAAAATCTACAGGTAGGCACTTTGCAAAAAGCACCTCTGTTTTCCTTCAAAAATTTGGCTGTGTCCACGTTGCGCTTTGGGGCGTTTCCTGTCGCGGGCGCTAGGCCTACCCACACAAGTGAGGTATCATTTTCATCGGGAGATGTGGGGGAACGCTGGGTGGAAGGAAATTTGTGGCTCCTCTCAGATTCCAGAACTTTCTGCCACAGAAATGTGAGGAACATGTGTTTTTTTAGCCAAATTTTTAGGTTTGCAAAAGGATTCTGGGTAACAGAACCTGGTCCGGAGCCACACAAGTCACCCCATCTTGGATTCCCCTAGGTCTCTAGTTTTCAGAAATGTGCAGGTTTGGTAGGTTTCCCTAGGTGGCGGCTGAGCTACAGGCCAAAATCTACAGGTAGGCACTTTGCAAAAAACACCTCTGTTTTCCTTCAAAAATTTGGCTGTGTCCACATTGCGCTTTGGGGCGTTTTCCTGTCGCGGGCGCTAGGCCTACTCACACAGAGTGAGGTATCATTTTTATCAGGAGACGTGGGGGAACGCTGGGTGGAAGGAAATTTGTGGCCTCCTCTCAGATTCCAGAACTTTCTGCCACAGAAATTGTGAGGAACATGTGTTTTTTAGCCAAATTTTGAGGTTTGCAAAGGATTCTGGGTAACAGAACCTGGTCCGAGCCACACAAGTCACCCCATCTTGGGATTCCCCTAGGTCTCTAGTTTTCAGAAATGCACAGGTTTGGTAGGTTTCCCTAGGTGGCGGCTGAGCTACAGGCCAAAATCTACAGGTAGGCACTTTGCAAAACACACCTCTGTTTTCATTCAAAAATTTGGCTGTGTCCACGTTGCGCTTTGGGGCGTTTCCTGTCGCGGGCGCTAGGCCTACCCACACAAGTGAGGTATCATTTTTATCGGGAGATGTGGGGGAACGCTGGGTGGAAGGAAATTTGTGGCTCCTCTCAGATTCCAGAACTTTCTGCCACAGAAATGTGAGGAACATGTGTTTTTTTAGCCAAATTTTTAGGTTTGCAAAGGATTCTGGGTAACAGAACCTGGTCCGAGCCACACAAGTCACCCCATCTTGGATTCCCCTAGGTCTCTAGTTTTCAGAAATGCACAGGTTTGGTAGGTTTCCCTAGGTGGCGGCTGAGTTACAGGCCAAAATCTACAGGTAGGCACTTTGCAAAAAACACCTTTGTTTTCCTTCAAAAATTTGGCTGTGTCCTCGTTGCGATTTGGGGCGTTTCCTGTCGCGGGCGCTAGGCCTACCCACACAAGTGAGGTATCATTTTTATCGGGAGACGTGGGGGAACGCTGGGTAGAAGGACATTTGTGGCTCCTCTCAGATTCCAGAACTTTCTGCCACAGAAATGTGAGGAACATGTGTTTTTTTAGCAAATTTTGAGGTTTGCAAAGGATTCTGGGTAACAGAACCTGGTCCGAGCCACACAAGTCACCCCATCTTGGATTCCCCTATGGTCTCTTTTTTTTCAGAAATGCACAGGTTTGGTAGGTTTCCCTAGGTGGCGGCTGAGCTACAGGCCAAAATCTACAGGTAGGCACTTTGCAAAAAACACCTCTGTTTTCCTTCAAAAATTTGGCTGTGTCCACGTTGCGATTTGGGGCGTTTCCTGTCGCGGGCGCTAGGCCTACCCACACAAGTGAGGTATCATTTTTATCGGGAGACGTGGGGGAACGCTGGGTGGAAGGAAACTTTGTGGCTCCTCTCAGATTCCAGAACTTTCTGCCACAGAAATGTGAGGAACATGTGTTTTTTTAGCCAAATTCTGAGGTTTGCAAAGGATTCTGGGTAACAGAACCTGGTCCGAGCCACACAAGTCACCCCATCTGGATTCCCCTAGGTCTCTAGTTTTCAGAAATGCGCAGGTTTGGTAGGTTTCCCTAGGTGGCGGCTGAGCTACAGGCCAAATCTACAGGTAGGCACTTTGCAAAAAACACCTCTGTTTTCCTTCAAAAATTTGGCTGTGTCCACGTTGCGCTTTGGGGCGTTTCTGTCGCGGGCGCTAGGCCTACCCACACAAGTGAGGTATCATTTTTATCTATCGGGAGACGTGGGGGAACGCTGCTGGTGGAAGGAAATTTGTGGCTCCTCTCAGATTCCAGAACTTTCTGCCACAGAAATGTGAGGAACATGTGTTTATTTAGCCAAATTTTGAGGTTTGCAAAGGATTCTGGGTAACAGAACCTGGTCCGAGCCACACAGTCACCCCATCTTGGATTCCCCTAGGTCTCTAGTTTTCAGAAATGCACAGGTTTGGTAGGTTTCCCTAGGTGGCGGCTGAGCTACAGGCCAAAATCAACAGGTAGGCACTTTGCAAAAAGCACCTCTGTTTTCCTTCAAAAATTTGGCTGTGTCCACGTTGCGCTTTGGGGCGTTTCCTGTCGCGGGCGCTAGGCCTACCCACACAAGTGAGGTATCATTCTTATCGGGAGATGTGGGGGAACGCTGGGTGGAAGGGAAATTTGTGGCTCCTCTCAGATTCCAGAACTTTCTGCCACAGAATGGGAGGAACATGTGTTTTTTAGCCAACTTTTGAGGTTTGCAAAGGATTCTGGGTAACAGAACCTGGTCCGAGCCACACAAGTCACCCCATCTTGGATTCCCCTAGGTCTTTAGTTTTCAGAAATGCACAAGTTTGGTAGGTTTCCCTAGGGTGGCGGCTGAGCTACAGGCCAAAATCTACAGGTAGGCACTTTGCAAAAAGCACCTCTGTTTTCCTTCAAAAATTTGGCTGTGTCCACGTTGCCCTTTGGGGCGTTTCCTGTCGCGGGCGCTAGGCCTACCCACACAAGTGAGGTATCATTCTTATCGGGAGATGTGGGGGAACGCTGGTGGTTGGAAGGAAATTTGTGGCTCCTCTCAGATTCCAGAACTTTCTGCCACAGAAATGTGAGGAACATCTGTTTTTTTAGCCAAATTTTTAGGTTTGCAAAGGATTCTGGGTAACAGAACCTGGTCCGAGCCACACAAGTCACCCCATCTTGGATTCCCCTAGGTCTCTAGTTTTCAGAAATGCACAGGTTTGGTAGGTTTCCCCTAGGTGGCGGCTGAGTTACAGGCCAAAATCTACAGGTAGGCACTTGCAAAAAACACCTCTGTTTTCCTTCAAAAATTTGGCTGTGTCCTCGTTGCGATTTGGGGCGTTTCCTGTCGCGGGCGCTAGGCCTACCCACACAAGTGAGGTATCATTTTTATCGGGAGACGTGGGGGAACGCTGGGTGGAAGGAAATTTGTGGCTCCTCTCAGATTCCAGAACTTTCTGCCACAGAAATGTGAGGAACATGTGTTTTTTAGCCAAATTCTGAGGTTTGCAAAGGATTCTGGGTAACAGAACCTGGTCCGAGCCACACAAGTCACCCCATCTTGGATTCCCCTAGGTCTTTAGTTTTCAGAAATGCACAAGTTTGGTAGGTTTCCCTAGGTGGCGGCAGAGCTACAGGCCAAAATCTACAGGTAGGCACTTTGCAAAAAGCACCTCTGTTTTCATTCAAAAATTTGGCTGTGTCCACGTTGCGCTTTGGGGCGTTTCCTGTCGCGGGCGCTAGGCCTACCCACACAAGTGAGGTATCATTTTTATCGGGAGATGTGGGGGAACGCTGGGTGGAAGGAAATTTGTGGCTCCCCTCAGATTCCAGAACTTTCTGCCACAGAAATGTGAGGAACATGTGTTTTTTTAGCCAAATTTTGAGGTTTGCAAAGGATTCTGGGTAACAGAACCTGGTCCGAGCCACACAAGTCACCCCATCTTGGATTCCCCTAGGTCTCTAGTTTTCAGAAATGCACAGGTTTGGTAGGTTTCCCTAGGTGGCGGCTGAGCTACAGGCCAAAATCTACAGGTAGGCACTTTGCAAAAAACACCTCTGTTTTCCTTCAAAAATTTGGCTGTGTCCACATTGCGCTTTGGGGCGTTTCCTGTCGCGGGCGCTAGGCCTACTCACACAAGTGAGGTATCATTTTTATCAGGAGACGTGGGGGAACGCTGGGTGGAAGGAAATTTGTGGCTCCTCTCAGATTCCAGAACTTTCTGCCACAGAAATGTGAGGAACATGTGTTTTTTTAGCCAACTTTTGAGGTTTGCAAAGGATTCTGGGTAACAGAACCAGGTCCGAGCCACACAAGTCACCCCATCTTGGATTCCCCTAGGTCTTTAGTTTTCAGAAATGCACAAGTTTGGTAGGTTTCCCTAGGTGGCGGCTGAGCTACAGGCCAAAATCTACAGGTAGGCACTTTGCAAAAAGCACCTCTGTTTTCCTTCAAAAATTTGGCTGTGTCCACGTTGCGCTTTGGGGCGTTTCCTGTCGCGGGCGCTAGGCCTACCCACACAAGTGAGGTATCATTTTCATCGGGAGATGTGGGGGAACGCAGGGTGCAAGGAAATTTGTGGCTCCTCTCAGATTCCAGAACTTTCTGCCACAGAAATGTGAGGAACATGTGTTTTTTTAGCCAAATTTTTAGGTTTGCAAAGGATTCTGGGTAACAGAACCTGGTCCGAGCCACACAAGTCACCCCATCTTGGATTCCCCTAGGTCTCTAGTTTTCAGAAATGTGCAGGTTTGGTAGGTTTCCCTAGGTGGCGGCTGAGCTACAGGCCAAAATCTACAGGTAGGCACTTTGCAAAAAACACCTCTGTTTTCCTTCAAAAATTTGGCTGTGTCCACATTGCGCTTTGGGGCGTTTCCTGTCGCGGGCGCTAGGCCTACTCACACAAGTGAGGTATCATTTTTATCAGGAGACGTGGGGGAACGCTGGGTGGAAGGAAATTTGTGGCTCCTCTCAGATTCCAGAACTTTCTGCCACAGAAATGTGAGGAACATGTGTTTTTTTAGCCAAATTTTGAGGTTTGCAAAGGATTCTGGGTAACAGAACCTGGTCCGAGCCACACAAGTCACCCCATCTTGGATTCCCCTAGGTCTCTAGTTTTCAGAAATGCACAGGTTTGGTAGGTTTCCCTAGGTGGTGGCTGAGCTACAGGCCAAAATCTACAGGTAGGCACTTTGCAAAACACACCTCTGTTTTCATTCAAAAATTTGGGTGTGTCCACGTTGCGCTTTGGGGCGTTTCCTGTCGCGGGCGCTAGGCCTACCCACACAAGTGAGGTATCATTTTTATCGGGAGATGTGGGGGAACGCTGGGTGGAAGGAAATTTGTGGTTCCTCTCAGATTCCAGAACTTTCTGCCACAGAAATGTGAGGAACATGTGTTTTTTTAGCCAAATTTTTAGGTTTGCAAAGGATTCTGGGTAACAGAACCTAGTCCGAGCCACACAAGTCACCCCATCTTGGATTCCCCTAGGTCTCTAGTTTTCAGAAATGCACAGGTTTGGTAGGTTTCCCTAGGTGGCGGCTGAGTTACAGGCCAAAATCTACAGGTAGGCACTTTGCAAAAAACACCTCTGTTTTCCTTCAAAAATTTGGCTGTGTCCTCGTTGCGATTTGGGGCGTTTCCTGTCGCGGGCGCTAGGCCTACCCACACAAGTGAGGTATCATTTTTATCGGGAGACGTGGGGGAACGCTGGGTAGAAGGAAATTTGTGGCTCCTCTCAGATTCCAGAACTTTCTGCCACAGAAATGTGAGGAACATGTGTTTTTTTTGCCAAATTTTGAGGTTTGCAAAGGATTCTGGGTAACAGAACCTGGTCCGAGCCACACAAGTCACCCCATCTTGGATTCCCCTAGGTCTCTTTTTTTCAGAAATGCACAGGTTTGGTAGGTTTCCCTAGGTGGCGGCTGAGCTACAGGCCAAAATCTACAGGTAGGCACTTTGCAAAAAACACCTCTGTTTTCCTTTAAAAATTTGGCTGTGTCCACGTTGCGATTTGGGGCGTTTCCTGTCGCGGGCGCTAGGCCTACCCACACAAGTGAGGTATCATTTTTATCGGGAGACATGGGGGAATGCTGGGTGGAAGGAAATTTGTGGCTCCTCTCAGATTCCAGAACTTTCTGCCACAGAAATGTGAGGAACATGTGTTTTTTTAGCCAAATTCTGAGGTTTGCAAAGGATTCTGGGTAACAGAACCTGGTCCGAGCCACACAAGTCACCCCATCTTGGATTCCCCTAGGTCTCTAGTTTTCAGAAATGCGCAGGTTTGGTAGGTTTCCCTAGGTGGCGGCTGAGCTACAGGCCAAAATCTACAGGTAGGCACTTTGCAAAAAACACCTCTGTTTTCCTTCAAAAATTTGGCTGTGTCCACGTTGCGCTTTGGGGCGTTTCCTGTCGCGGGCGCTAGGCCTACCCACACAAGTGTGGTATCATTTTTATCTATCGGGAGACGTGGGGGAACGCTGGGTGGAAGGAAATTTGTGGCTCCTCTCAGATTCCAGAACTTTCTGCCACAGAAATGTGAGGAACATGTGTTTTTGTAGCCAAATTTTGAGGTTTGCAAAGGATTCTGGGTAACAGAACCTGGTCCGAGCCACACAAGTCACCCCATCTTGGATTCCCCTAGGTCTCTAGTTTTCAGAAATGCACAGGTTTGGTAGGTTTCCCTAGGTGGCGTCTGAGCTACAGGCCAAAATCTACAGGTAGGCACTTTGCAAAAAGCACCTCTGTTTTCCTTCAAAAATTTGGCTGTGTCCACGTTGCGCTTTGGGGCGTTTCCTGTCGCGGGCGCTAGGCCTACCCACACAAGTGAGGTATCATTCTTATCGGGAGATGTGGGGGAACGCTGGGTGGAAGGAAATTTGTGGCTCCTCTCAGATTCCAGAACTTTCTGCCACAGAAATGTGAGGAACATGTGTTTTTTAGCCAACTTTTGAGGTTTGCAAAGGATTCTGGGTAACAGAACCTGGTCCGAGCCACACAACTCACCCCATCTTGGATTCCCCTAGGTCTTTAGTTTTCAGAAATGCACAAGTTTGGTAGGTTTCCCTAGGTGGCGGCTGAGCTACAGGCCAAAATCTACAGGTAGGCACTTTGCAAAAAGCACCTCTGTTTTCCTTAAAAAATTTGGCTGTGTCCACGTTGCGCTTTGGGGCGTTTCCTGTCGCGGGCGCTAGGCCTACCCACACAAGTGAGGTATCATTCTTATCGGGAGATGTGGGGGGACGCTGGGTGGAAGGAAATTTGTGGCTCCTCTCAGATTCCAGAACTTTCTGCCACAGAAATGTGATGAACATGTGTTTTTTTTAGCCAAATTTTTAGGTTTGCAAAGGATTCTGGGTAACAGAACCTGGTCCGAGCCACACAAGTCACCCCATCTTGGATTCCCCTAGGTCTCTAGTTTTCAGAAATGCACAAGTTTGGTAGGTTTCCCTAGGTGGCGGCTGAGCTACAGGCCAAAATCTACAGGTAGGCACTTTGCAAAAAACACCTCTGTTTTCCTTCAAAAATTTGGCTGTGTCCTCGTTGCGATTTGGGGCGTTTCCTGTCGCGGGCGCTAGGCCTACCCACACAAGTGAGGTATCATTTTTATCGGGAGACGTGGGGGAACGCTGGGTAGAAGGAAATTTGTGGCTCCTCTCAGATTCCAGAACTTTCTGCCACAGAAATGTGAGGAACATGTGTTTTTTTAGCCAAATTTTGAGGTTTGCAAAGGATTCTGGGTAACAGAACCTGGTCCGAGCCACACAAGTCACCCCATCTTGGATTCCCCTAGGTCTCTAGTTTTCAGAAATGCGCAGGTTTGGTAGGTTTCCCTAGGTGGCGGCTGAGCTACAGGCCAAAATCTACAGGTAGGCACTTTGCAAAAAACACCTCTGTTTTCCTTCAAAAATTTGGCTGTGTCCACGTTGCGCTTTGGGGCGTTTCCTGTCGCGGGCGCTAGGCCTACCCACACAAGTGTGGTATCATTTTTATCTATCGGGAGACGTGGGGGAACGCTGGGTGGAAGGAAATTTGTGGCTCCTCTCAGATTCCAGAACTTTCTGCCACAGAAATGTGAGGAACATGTGTTTTTGTAGCCAAATTTTGAGGTTTGCAAAGGATTCTGGGTAACAGAACCTGGTCCGAGCCACACAAGTCACCCCATCTTGGATTCCCCTAGGTCTCTAGTTTTCAGAAATGCACAGGTTTGGTAGGTTTCCCTAGGTGGTGGCTGAGCTACAGGCCAAAATCTACAGGTAGGCACTTTGCAAAACACACCTCTGTTTTCATTCAAAAATTTGGGTGTGTCCACGTTGCGCTTTGGGGCGTTTCCTGTCGCGGGCGCTAGGCCTACCCACACAAGTGAGGTATCATTTTTATCGGGAGATGTGGGGGAACGCTGGGTGGAAGGAAATTTGTGGTTCCTCTCAGATTCCAGAACTTTCTGCCACAGAAATGTGAGGAACATGTGTTTTTTTAGCCAAATTTTTAGGTTTGCAAAGGATTCTGGGTAACAGAACCTAGTCCGAGCCACACAAGTCACCCCATCTTGGATTCCCCTAGGTCTCTAGTTTTCAGAAATGCACAGGTTTGGTAGGTTTCCCTAGGTGGCGGCTGAGTTACAGGCCAAAATCTACAGGTAGGCACTTTGCAAAAAACACCTCTGTTTTCCTTCAAAAATTTGGCTGTGTCCTCGTTGCGATTTGGGGCGTTTCCTGTCGCGGGCGCTAGGCCTACCCACACAAGTGAGGTATCATTTTTATCGGGAGACGTGGGGGAACGCTGGGTAGAAGGAAATTTGTGGCTCCTCTCAGATTCCAGAACTTTCTGCCACAGAAATGTGAGGAACATGTGTTTTTTTTGCCAAATTTTGAGGTTTGCAAAGGATTCTGGGTAACAGAACCTGGTCCGAGCCACACAAGTCACCCCATCTTGGATTCCCCTAGGTCTCTTTTTTTCAGAAATGCACAGGTTTGGTAGGTTTCCCTAGGTGGCGGCTGAGCTACAGGCCAAAATCTACAGGTAGGCACTTTGCAAAAAACACCTCTGTTTTCCTTTAAAAATTTGGCTGTGTCCACGTTGCGATTTGGGGCGTTTCCTGTCGCGGGCGCTAGGCCTACCCACACAAGTGAGGTATCATTTTTATCGGGAGACATGGGGGAATGCTGGGTGGAAGGAAATTTGTGGCTCCTCTCAGATTCCAGAACTTTCTGCCACAGAAATGTGAGGAACATGTGTTTTTTTAGCCAAATTCTGAGGTTTGCAAAGGATTCTGGGTAACAGAACCTGGTCCGAGCCACACAAGTCACCCCATCTTGGATTCCCCTAGGTCTCTAGTTTTCAGAAATGCGCAGGTTTGGTAGGTTTCCCTAGGTGGCGGCTGAGCTACAGGCCAAAATCTACAGGTAGGCACTTTGCAAAAAACACCTCTGTTTTCCTTCAAAAATTTGGCTGTGTCCACGTTGCGCTTTGGGGCGTTTCCTGTCGCGGGCGCTAGGCCTACCCACACAAGTGTGGTATCATTTTTATCTATCGGGAGACGTGGGGGAACGCTGGGTGGAAGGAAATTTGTGGCTCCTCTCAGATTCCAGAACTTTCTGCCACAGAAATGTGAGGAACATGTGTTTTTGTAGCCAAATTTTGAGGTTTGCAAAGGATTCTGGGTAACAGAACCTGGTCCGAGCCACACAAGTCACCCCATCTTGGATTCCCCTAGGTCTCTAGTTTTCAGAAATGCACAGGTTTGGTAGGTTTCCCTAGGTGGCGTCTGAGCTACAGGCCAAAATCTACAGGTAGGCACTTTGCAAAAAGCACCTCTGTTTTCCTTCAAAAATTTGGCTGTGTCCACGTTGCGCTTTGGGGCGTTTCCTGTCGCGGGCGCTAGGCCTACCCACACAAGTGAGGTATCATTCTTATCGGGAGATGTGGGGGAACGCTGGGTGGAAGGAAATTTGTGGCTCCTCTCAGATTCCAGAACTTTCTGCCACAGAAATGTGAGGAACATGTGTTTTTTAGCCAACTTTTGAGGTTTGCAAAGGATTCTGGGTAACAGAACCTGGTCCGAGCCACACAACTCACCCCATCTTGGATTCCCCTAGGTCTTTAGTTTTCAGAAATGCACAAGTTTGGTAGGTTTCCCTAGGTGGCGGCTGAGCTACAGGCCAAAATCTACAGGTAGGCACTTTGCAAAAAGCACCTCTGTTTTCCTTAAAAAATTTGGCTGTGTCCACGTTGCGCTTTGGGGCGTTTCCTGTCGCGGGCGCTAGGCCTACCCACACAAGTGAGGTATCATTCTTATCGGGAGATGTGGGGGGACGCTGGGTGGAAGGAAATTTGTGGCTCCTCTCAGATTCCAGAACTTTCTGCCACAGAAATGTGATGAACATGTGTTTTTTTAGCCAAATTTTTAGGTTTGCAAAGGATTCTGGGTAACAGAACCTGGTCCGAGCCACACAAGTCACCCCATCTTGGATTCCCCTAGGTCTCTAGTTTTCAGAAATGCACAAGTTTGGTAGGTTTCCCTAGGTGGCGGCTGAGCTACAGGCCAAAATCTACAGGTAGGCACTTTGCAAAAAACACCTCTGTTTTCCTTCAAAAATTTGGCTGTGTCCTCGTTGCGATTTGGGGCGTTTCCTGTCGCGGGCGCTAGGCCTACCCACACAAGTGAGGTATCATTTTTATCGGGAGACGTGGGGGAACGCTGGGTAGAAGGAAATTTGTGGCTCCTCTCAGATTCCAGAACTTTCTGCCACAGAAATGTGAGGAACATGTGTTTTTTTAGCCAAATTTTGAGGTTTGCAAAGGATTCTGGGTAACAGAACCTGGTCCGAGCCACACAAGTCACCCCATCTTGGATTCCCCTAGGTCTCTTTTTTTCAGAAATGCACAGGTTTGGTAGGTTTCCCTAGGTGGCGGCTGAGCTACAGGCCAAAATCTACAGGTAGGCACTTTGCAAAAAACACCTCTGTTTTCCTTTAAAAATTTGGCTGTGTCCACGTTGCGATTTGGGGCGTTTCCTGTCGCGGGCGCTAGGCCTACCCACACAAGTGAGGTATCATTTTTATCGGGAGACGTGGGGGAACGCTGGGTAGAAGGAAATTTGTGGCTCCTCTCAGATTCCAGAACTTTCTGCCACAGAAATGTGAGGAACATGTGTTTTTTTAGCCAAATTTTGAGGTTTGCAAAGGATTCTGGGTAACAGAACCTGGTCCGAGCCACACAAGTCACCCCATCTTGGATTCCCCTAGGTCTCTAGTTTTCAGAAATGCGCAGGTTTGGTAGGTTTCCCTAGGTGGCGGCTGAGCTACAGGCCAAAATCTACAGGTAGGCACTTTGCAAAAAACACCTCTGTTTTCCTTCAAAAATTTGGCTGTGTCCACGTTGCGCTTTGGGGCGTTTCCTGTCGCGGGCGCTAGGCCTACCCACACAAGTGAGGTATCATTTTTATCTATCGGGAGACGTGGGGGAACGCTGGGTGGAAGGAAATTTGTGGCTCCTCTCAGATTCCAGAACTTTCTGCCACAGAAATGTGAGGAACATGTGTTTTTTTAGCCAAATTTTGAGGTTTGCAAAGGATTCTGGGTAACAGAACCTGGTCCGAGCCACACAAGTCACCCCATCTTGGATTCCCCTAGGTCTCTAGTTTTCAGAAATGCACAGGTTTGGTAGGTTTCCCTAGGTGGCGGCTGAGCTACAGGCCAAAATCTACAGGTAGGCACTTTGCAAAAAGCACCTCTGTTTTCCTTCAAAAATTTGGCTGTGTCCACGTTGCGCTTTGGGGCGTTTCCTGTCGCGGGCGCTAGGCCTACCCACACAAGTGAGGTATCATTCTTATCGGGAGATGTGGGGGGACGCTGGGTGGAAGGAAATTTGTGGCTCCTCTCAGATTCCAGAACTTTCTGCCACAGAAATGTGATGAACATGTGTTTTTAGAGCCAAATTTTTAGGTTTGCAAAGGATTCTGGGTAACAGAACCTGGTCCGAGCCACACAAGTCACCCCATCTTGGATTCCCCTAGGTCTCTAGTTTTCAGAAATGCACAGGTTTGGTAGGTTTCCCTAGGTGGCGGCTGAGTTACAGGCCAAAATCTACAGGTAGGCACTTTGCAAAAAACACCTCTGTTTTCCTTAAAAAATTTGGCTGTGTCCTCGTTGCGATTTGGGGCGTTTCCTGTCGCGGGCGCTAGGCCTACCCACACAAGTGAGGTATCATTTTTATCGGGAGACGTTGGGGAACGCTGGGTGGAAGGAAATTTGTGGCTCCTCTCAGATTCCAGAACTTTCTGCCACAGAAATGTGAGGAACATGTGTTTTTTTAGCCAAATTCTGAGGTTTGCAAAGGATTCTGGGTAACAGAACCTGGTCTGAGCCACACAAGTCACCCCATCTTGGATTCCCCTAGGTCTCAAGTTTTCAGAAATGCACAGGTTTGGTAGGTTTCCCTAGGTGGCGGCTGAGCTACAGGCCAAAATCTACAGGTAGGCACTTTGCAAAAAACACCTCTGTTTTCCTTAAAAAATTTGGCTGTGTCCACGTTGCGCTTTGGGGCGTTTTCTGTCGTGGGCGCTAGGCCAACCCACACAAGTGAGGTATCATTTTTATCGGGAGACGTGGGGGAACGCTGGGTGGAAGGAAATTTGTGGCTCATCTCAGATTCCAGAACTTTCTGCCACAGAAATGTGAGGAACAAGTGTTTTTTTAGCCAAATTTTGAGGTTTGCAAAGGATTCTGGGTAACAGAACCTGGTCCAAGCCACACAAGTCACCCCATCTTGGATTCCCCTAGGTCTCTAGTTTTCAGAAATGCACAGGTTTGGTAGGTTTCCCTAGGTGGCGGCTGAGCTACAGGCCAAAATCTACAGGTAGGCACTTTGCAAAAAACACCTCTGTTTTCCTTCAAAAATTTGGCTGTGTCCACGTTGCGCTTTGGGGCGTTTCCTGTCGCGGGCGCTAGGCCTACCCACACAAGTGAGGTATCATTTTTATCGGGAGACGTGGGGGAACGCTGGGTGGAAGGAAATTTGTGGCTCCTCTCAGATTCCAGAACTTTCTGCCACAGAAATGTGAGGAACATGTGTTTTTTTAGCCAAATTCTGAGGTTTGCAAAGGATTCTGGGTAACAGAACCTGGTCCGAGCCACACAAGTCACCCCATCTTGGATTCCCCTAGGTCTTTAGTTTTCAGAAATGCACAAGTTTGGTAGGTTTCCCTAGGTGGCGGCTGAGCTACAGGCCAAAATCTACAGGTAGGCACTTTGTAAAAAGCACCTCTGTTTTCATTCAAAAATTTGGCTGTGTCCACGTTGCGCTTTGGGGCGTTTCCTGTCGTGGGCGCTAGGCCTACCCACACAAGTGAGGTATCATTTTTATCGGGAGATGTGGGGGAACGCTGGGTGGAAGGAAATTTGTGGCTCCTCTCAGATTCCAGAACTTTCTGCCACAGAAATGTGAGGAACATGTGTTTTTTTAGCCAAATTTTGAGGTTTGCAAAGGATTCTGGGTAACAGAACCTGGTCCGAGCCACACAAGTCACCCCATCTTGGATTCCCCTAGGTCTCTAGTTTTCAGAAATGCACAGGTTTGGTAGGTTTCCCTAGGTGGCGGCTGAGCTACAGGCCAAAATCTACAGGTAGGCACTTTGCAAAAAACACCTCTGTTTTCCTTCAAAAATTTGGCTGTGTCCACATTGCGCTTTGGGGCGTTTCCTGTCGCGGGCGCTAGGCCTACTCACACAAGTGAGGTATCATTTTTATCAGGAGACGTGGGGGAACGCTGGGTGGAAGGAAATTTGTGGCTCCTCTCAGATTCCAGAACTTTCTGCCACAGAAATGTGAGGAACATGTGGTTTTTTAGCCAAATTTTTAGGTTTGCAAAGGATTCTGGGTAACAGAACCTGGTCCGAGCCACACAAGTCACCCCATCTTGGATTCCCCTAGGTCTCTAGTTTTCAGAAATGCACAGGTTTGGTAGGTTTCCCTAGGTGGCGGCTGAGCTACAGGCCAAAATCTACAGGTAGGCACTTTGCAAAAAACACCTCTGTTTTCCTTCAAAAATTTGGCTGTGTCCACGTTGCGATTTGGGGCGTTTCCTGTCGTGGGCGCTAGGCCTACCCACACAAGTGAGGTATCATTTTCATCGGGAGATGTGGGGGAACGCTGGGTGGAAGGAAATTTGTGGCTCCTCTCAGATTCCAGAACTTTCTGCCACAGAAATGGGAGGAACATGTGTTTTTTTAGCCAAATTCTGAGGTTTGCAAAGGATTCTGGGTAACAGAACCTGGTCCGAGCCACACAAGTCACCCCATCTTGGATTCCCCTAGGTCTCTAGTTTTCAGAAATGTGCAGGTTTGGTAGTTTTCCCTAGGTGGCGGCTGAGCTACAGGCCAAAATCTACAGGTAGGCACTTTGCAAAAAACACCTCTGTTTTCCTTCAAAAATTTGGCTGTGTCCACGTTGCGCTTTGGGGCGTTTCCTGTCGCGGGCGCTAGGCCTACCCACACAAGTGAGGTATCATTTTTATCGGGAGACGTGGGGGAACGCTGGGTGGAAGGAAATTTGTGGCTCCTCTCAGATTCCAGAACTTTCTGCCACAGAAATGTGAGGAACATGTGTTTTTTTAGCCAAATTTTGAGGTTTGCAAAGGATTCTGGGTAACAGAACCTGGTCCGAGCCACACAAGTCACCCCATCTTGGATTCCCCTAGGTCTCTTTTTTTCAGAAATGCACAGGTTTGGTAGGTTTCCCTAGGTGGCGGCTGAGCTACAGGCCAAAATCTACAGGTAGGCACTTTGCAAAAAACACCTCTGTTTTCCTTCAAAAATTTGGCTGTGTCCACGTTGCGCTTTGGGGCGTTTCCTGTCGCGGGTACTAGGCCTACCCACACAAGTGAGGTATCATTTTTATCGGGAGACGTGGGGGAACGCTGGGTGGAAGGAAATTTGTGGCTTCTCTCAGATTTCAGACCTTTCTGCCACAGAAATGTGAGGAACATGTTTTTTTTAGCCAAATTTTGAGGTTTGCAAAGGATTCTGGGTAACAGAACCTGGTCCGAGCCACACAAGTCACCCCATCTTGGATTCCCCTAGGTCTCTAGTTTTCAGAAATGCACAGGTTTGGTAGGTTTCCCTAGGTGGCGGCTGAGCTACAGGCCAAAATCTACAGGTAGGCACTTTGCAAAAAACACCTCTGTTTTCCTTCAAAAATTTGGCTGTGTCCACGTTGCGATTTGGGGCGTTTCCTGTCGCGGGCGCTAGGCCTACCCACACAAGTGAGGTATCATTTTTATCGGGAGACGTGGGGGAACGCTGGGTGGAAGGAAATTTGTGGCTCCTCTCAGATTCCAGAACTTTCTGCCACAGAAATGTGAGGAACATGTGTTTTTTTAGCCAAATTCTGAGGTTTGCAAAGGATTCTGGGTAACAGAACCTGGTCCGAGCCACACAAGTCAGCCCATCTTGGATTCCCCTAGGTCTCTAGTTTTCAGAAATGCACAGGTTTGGTAGGTTTCCCTAGGTGGCGGCTGAGCTACAGGCCAAAATCTACAGGTAGGCACTTTGCAAAAAACACCTCTGTTTTCATTCAAAAATTTGGCTGTGTCCACGTTGCGCTTTGGGGCATTTCCTGTCGCGGGCGCTAGGCCTACCCACACAAGTGAGGTATCATTTTTATAGGGAGATGTGGGGAAACGCTGGGTGGAAGGAAATTTGTGGCTCCTCTCAGATTCCAGAACTTTCTGCCACAGAAATGTGAGGAACATGTGTTTTTTTAGGCAAATTTTGAGGTTTGCAAAGGATTCTGGGTAACAGAACCTGGTCCGAGCCACACAAGTCTCCCCATCTTGGATTCCCCTAGGTATCTAGTTTTCAGAAATGCACAGGTTTGGTAGGTTTCCCTAGGTGGCGGCTGAGCTACAGGCCAAAATCTACAGGTAGGCACTTTGCAAAAAACACCTCTGTTTTCATTCAAAAATTTGGCTGTGTCCACGTTGCGCTTTGGGGCGTTTCTTGTCGCGGGCGCTAGGCCTACCCACACAAGTGAGGTATAATTTTTATCGGGAGACGTGGGGGAACGCTGGGTGGAAGGAAATTTGTGGCTCCTCTCAGATTCCAGAACTTTCTGCCACAGAAATGTGAGGAACATGTGTTTTTTTAGCCAAATTTTGAGGTTAGCAAAAGATTCTGGGTAACAGAACCTGGTCCGAGCCACACTAGTCACCCCATCTTGGATTACCCTAGGTCTCTAGTTTTCAGAAATGCACAGGTTTGGTAGGTTTTCCTAGGTGGCGGCTGAGCTACAGGCCAAAATCTACAGGTAGGCACTTTGCAAAAAACACCTCTGTTTTCCTTCAAAAATTTGGCTGTGTCCACGTTGCGCTTTGGGGCGTTTCCTGTCGCGGGCGCTAGGCCTACCCACACAAGTGAGGTATCATTTTTATCGGGAGACGTTGGGGAACGCTGGGTGGAAGGAAATTTGTGGCTCCTCTCAGATTCCAGAACTTTCTGCCACAGAAATGTGAGGAACATGTGTTTTTTTTAGCCAAATTCTGAGGTTTGCAAAGGATTCTGGGTAACAGAACTTGGTCCGAGCCACACAAGTCACCCCATCTTGGATTCCCCTAGGTCTCTAGTTTTCAGAAATGCACAGGTTTGGTAGGTTTCCCTAGGTGGGGGTTGAGCTACAGGCCAAAATCTACAGGTAGGCACTTTGCAAAAAACACCTCTGTTTTCCTTCAAAAATTTGGCTGTGTCCACGTTGCGCTTTGGGGCGTTTCCTGTCGCGGGCGCTAGGCCTACCCACACAAGTGAGGTATCATTTTTATCGGGAGACGTGGGGAAACGCTGGGTGGAAGGAAATTTGTGGCTCCTCTCAGATTCCAGAACTTTCTGCCACAGAAATGTGAGGAACATGTGTTTTTTTAGCCAAATTTTGAGGTTTGCAAAGGATTCTGGGTAACAGAACCTGGTCCGAGCCACACAAGTCACCCCATCTTGGATTCCCCTAGGTCTCTAGTTTTCAGAAATGCACAGGTTTAGTAGGTTTCCCTAGGTGGCGGCTGAGCTACAGGCCAAAATCTACAGGTAGGCACTTTGCAAAAAACACCTCTGTTTTCCTTCAAAAATTTGGCTGTGTCCACGTTGCGCTTTGGGGCGTTTTCTGTCGCGGGGGCTAGGCCAACCCACACAAGTGAGGTATCTTTTTTATCAGAAGACGTGGGGGAACGCTGGGTGGAAGGAAATTTGTGGCTCCTCTCAGATTCCAGAACTTTCTGCCACAGAAATGTGAGGAACATGTGTTTTTTTAGCCAAATTCTGAGGTTTGCAAAGGATTCTGGGTAACAGAACCTGGTCTGAGCCACACAAGTCACCCCATCTTGGATTCCCCTAGGTCTCTAGTTTTCAGAAATGCACAGGTTTGGTAGGTTTCCCTAGGTGGCGGATGAGCTACAGGCCAAGATCTACAGGTAGGCACTTTGCAAAAAACACCTCTGTTTTCCTTCAAAAATTTGGCTGTGTCCACGTTGCGCTTTGGGGCGTTTTCTGTCGCGGGCGCTAGGCCTACCCACACAAGTGAGGTATCATTTTTATCGGGAGACGTGGGGGAACGCTGGGTGGAAGGAAATTTGTGGCTTCTCTCAGATTTCAGACCTTTCTGCCACAGAAATGTGAGGAACATGTTTTTTTTAGCCAAATTTTGAGGTTTGCAAAGGATTCTGGGTAACAGAACCTGGTCCGAGCCACACAAGTCACCCCATCTTGGATTCCCCTAGGTCTCTAGTTTTCAGAAATGCACAGGTTTGGTAGGTTTCCCTAGGTGGCGGCTGAGCTACAGGCCAAAATCTACAGGTAGGCACTTTGCAAAAAACACCTCTGTTTTCCTTCAAAAATTTGGCTGTGTCCACGTTGCGATTTGGGGCGTTTCCTGTCGCGGGCGCTAGGCCTACCCACACAAGTGAGGTATCATTTTTATCGGGAGACGTGGGGGAACGCTGGGTGGAAGGAAATTTGTGGCTCCTCTCAGATTCCAGAACTTTCTGCCACAGAAATGTGAGGAACATGTGTTTTTTTAGCCAAATTCTGAGGTTTGCAAAGGATTCTGGGTAACAGAACCTGGTCCGAGCCACACAAGTCAGCCCATCTTGGATTCCCCTAGGTCTCTAGTTTTCAGAAATGCACAGGTTTGGTAGGTTTCCCTAGGTGGCGGCTGAGCTACAGGCCAAAATCTACAGGTAGGCACTTTGCAATAAACACCTCTGTTTTCATTCAAAAATTTGGCTGTGTCCACGTTGCGCTTTGGGGCATTTCCTGTCGCGGGCGCTAGGCCTACCCACACAAGTGAGGTATCATTTTTATAGGGAGATGTGGGGAAACGCTGGGTGGAAGGAAATTTGTGGCTCCTCTCAGATTCCAGAACTTTCTGCCACAGAAATGTGAGGAACATGTGTTTTTTTAGGCAAATTTTGAGGTTTGCAAAGGATTCTGGGTAACAGAACCTGGTCCGAGCCACACAAGTCACCCCATCTTGGATTCCCCTAGGTATCTAGTTTTCAGAAATGCACAGGTTTGGTAGGTTTCCCTAGGTGGCGGCTGAGCTACAGGCCAAAATCTACAGGTAGGCACTTTGCAAAAAACACCTCTGTTTTCATTCAAAAATTTGGCTGTGTCCACGTTGCGCTTTGGGGCGTTTCTTGTCGCGGGCGCTAGGCCTACCCACACAAGTGAGGTATAATTTTTATCGGGAGACGTGGGGGAACGCTGGGTGGAAGGAAATTTGTGGCTCCTCTCAGATTCCAGAACTTTCTGCCACAGAAATGTGAGGAACATGTGTTTTTTTAGCCAAATTTTGAGGTTAGCAAAAGATTCTGGGTAACAGAACCTGGTCCGAGCCACACTAGTCACCCCATCTTGGATTACCCTAGGTCTCTAGTTTTCAGAAATGCACAGGTTTGGTAGGTTTTCCTAGGTGGCGGCTGAGCTACAGGCCAAAATCTACAGGTAGGCACTTTGCAAAAAACACCTCTGTTTTCCTTCAAAAATTTGGCTGTGTCCACGTTGCGCTTTGGGGCGTTTCCTGTCGCGGGCGCTAGGCCTACCCACACAAGTGAGGTATCATTTTTATCGGGAGACGTGGGGGAACGCTGGGTGGAAGGAAATTTGTGGCTCCTCTCAGATTCCAGAACTTTCTGCCACAGAAATGTGAGGAACATGTGTTTTTTTTAGCCAAATTCTGAGGTTTGCAAAGGATTCTGGGTAACAGAACTTGGTCCGAGCCACACAAGTCACCCCATCTTGGATTCCCCTAGGTCTCTAGTTTTCAGAAATGCACAGGTTTGGTAGGTTTCCCTAGGTGGCGGTTGAGCTACAGGCCAAAATCTACAGGTAGGCACTTTGCAAAAAACACCTCTGTTTTCCTTCAAAAATTTGGCTGTGTCCACGTTGCGCTTTGGGGCGTTTCCTGTCGCGGGCGCTAGGCCTACCCACACAAGTGAGGTATCATTTTTATCGGGGGACGTGGGGAAACGCTGAGTGGAAGGAAATTTGTGGCTCCTCTCAGATTCCAGAACTTTCTGCCACAGAAATGTGAGGAACATGTGTTTTTTTAAGCCAAATTTTGAGGTTTGCAAAGGATTCTGGGTAACAGAACCTGGTCCGAGCCACACAAGTCACCCCATCTTGGATTCCCCTAGGTCTCTAGTTTTCAGAAATGCACAGGTTTAGTAGGTTTCCCTAGGTGGCGGCTGAGCTACAGGCCAAAATCTACAGGTAGGCACTTTGCAAAAAACACCTCTGTTTTCCTTCAAAAATTTGGCTGTGTCCACGTTGCGCTTTGGGGCGTTTTCTGTCGCGGGGGCTAGGCCAACCCACACAAGTGAGGTATCTTTTTTTATCAGAAGACGTGGGGGAACGCTGGGTGGAAGGAAATTTGTGGCTCCTCTCAGATTCCAGAACTTTCTGCCACAGAAATGTGAGGAACATGTGTTTTTTTAGCCAAATTCTGAGGTTTGCAAAGGATTCTGGGTAACAGAACCTGGTCTGAGCCACACAAGTCACCCCATCTTGGATTCCCATAGGTCTCTAGTTTTCAGAAATGCACAGGTTTGGTAGGTTTCCCTAGGTGGCGGCTGAGCTACAGGCCAAAATCTACAGGTAGGCACTTTGCAAAAAACACCTCTGTTTTCCTTCAAAAATTTGGCTGTGTCCACGTTGCGCTTTGGGGCGTTTTCTGTCGCGGGCGCTAGGCCTACCCACACAAGTGAGGTATCATTTTTATCGGGAGACGTGGGGGAACGCTGGGTGGAAGGAAATTTGTGGCTCCTCTCTGATTCCAGAACTTTCTGCCACAGAAATGTGAGGAACATGTGTTTTTTTAGCCAAATTTTGAGGTTTGCAAAGGATTCTGGGTAACAGAACCTGGTCCGAGCCACACAAGTCACCCCATCTTGGATTCCCCTAGGTCTCTAGTTTTCAGAAATGCACAGGTTTGGTAGGTTTCCCTAGGTGGCGGCTGAGCTACAGGCCAAAATCTACAGGTAGGCACTTTGCAAAAAACACCTCTGTTTTCATTCAAAAATTTGGCTGTGTCCACGTTGCGCTTTGGGGCGTTTCCTTTCGCGGGCGCTAGGCCTACCCACACAAGTGAGGTATCATTTTTATCGGGAGATGTGGGGGAACGCTGGGTGGAGGGAAATTTGTGGCTCCTCTCAGATTCCAGAACTTTCTGCCACAGAAATGTGAGGAACATGTGTTTTTTTAGCCAAATTTTGAGGTTTGCAAAGGATTCTGGGTAACAGAACCTGGTCCGAGCCACACAAGTCACCCCATCTTGGATTCCCCTAGGTCTCTAGTTTTCAGAAATGCACAGGTTTGGTAGGTTTCCCTAGGTGGCGGCTGAGCTACAGGCCAAAATCTACAGGTAGGCACTTTGCAAAAAACACCTCTGTTTTCCTTCAAAAATTTGGCTGTGTCCACGTTGCGCTTTGGGGCGTTTTCTGTCGCGGGCGCTAGGCCTACCCACACAAGTGAGGTATCATTTTTATCGGGAGACGTGGGGGAACGCTGGGTGGAAGGAAATTTGTGGCTCCTCTCAGATTCCAGAACTTTCTGCCACAGAAATGTGAGGAACATGTGGTTTTTTAGCCAAATTTTGAGGTTTGCAAAGGATTCTGGGTAACAGAACCTGGTCCGAGCCACACAAGTCACCCCATCTTGGATTCCCCTAGGTCTCTAGTTTTCAGAAATGCACAGGTTTGGTAGGTTTTCCTAGGTGGCGGCTGAGCTACAGGCCAAAATCTACAGGTAGGCACTTTGCAAAAAACACCTCTGTTTTCATTCAAAAATTTGGCTGTGTCCACGTTGCACTTTGGGGCGTTTCCTTTCGCGGGCGCTAGGCCTACCCACACAAGTGAGGTATCATTTTTATCGGGAGACGTGGGGGAACGCTGGGTGGAAGGAAATTTGTGGCTCATCTCAGATTCCAGAACTTTCTGCCACAGAAATGTGAGGAACAAGTGTTTTTTTAGCCAAATTTTGAGGTTTGCAAAGGATTCTGGGTAACAGAACCTGGTCCAAGCCACACAAGTCACCCCATCTTGGATTCCCCTAGGTCTCTAGTTTTCAGAAATGCACAGGTTTGGTAGGTTTCCCTAGGTGGCGGCTGAGCTACAGGCCAAAATCTACAGGTAGGCACTTTGCAAAAAACACCTCTGTTTTCCTTAAAAAATTTGGCTGTGTCCACGTTGCGCTTTGGGGCGTTTCCTGTCGCGGGCGCTAGGCCTACCCACACAAGTGAGGTATCATTTTTATCGGGAGACGTGGGGGAACGCTGGGTGGAAGGAAATTTGTGGCTCCTCTCAGATTCCAGAACTTTCTGCCACAGAAATGTGAGGAACATGTGTTTTTTTAGCCAAATTCTGAGGTTTGCAAAGGATTCTGGGTAACAGAACCTGGTCCGAGCCACACAAGTCACCCCATCTTGGATTCCCCTAGGTGTTTAGTTTTCAGAAATGCACAAGTTTGGTAGGTTTCCCTAGGTGGCGGCTGAGCTACAGGCCAAAATCTACAGGTAGGCACTTTGCAAAAAGCACCTCTGTTTTCATTCAAAAATTTGGCTGTGTCCACGTTGCGCTTTGGGGCGTTTCCTGTTGCGGGCGCTAGGCCTACCCACACAAGTGAGGTATCATTTTTATCGGGAGATGTGGGGGAACGCTGGGTGGAAGGAAATTTGTGGCTCCTCTCAGATTCCAGAACTTTCTGCCACAGAAATGTGAGGAACATGTGTTTTTTTAGCCAAATTTTGAGGTTTGCAAAGGATTCTGGGTAACAGAACCTGGTCCGAGCCACACAAGTCACCCCATCTTGGATTCCCCTAGGTCTCTAGTTTTCAGAAATGCACAGGTTTGGTAGGTTTCCCTAGGTGGCGGCTGAGCTACAGGCCAAAATCTACAGGTAGGCACTTTGCAAAAAACACCTCTGTTTTCCTTCAAAAATTTGGCTGTGTCCACATTGCGCTTTGGGGCGTTTCCTGTCGCGGGCGCTAGGCCTACTCACACAAGTGAGGTATCATTTTTATCAGGAGACGTGGGGGAACGCTGGGTGGAAGGAAATTTGTGGCTCCTCTCAGATTCCAGAACTTTCTGCCACAGAAATGTGAGGAACATGTGGTTTTTGAGCCAAATTTTTAGGTTTGCAAAGGATTCTGGGTAACAGAACCTGGTCCGAGCCACACAAGTCACCCCATCTTGGATTCCCCTAGGTCTCTAGTTTTCAGAAATGCACAGGTTTGGTAGGTTTCCCTAGGTGGCGGCTGAGCTACAGGCCAAAATCTACAGGTAGGCACTTTGCAAAAAACACCTCTGTTTTCATTAAAAAATTTGGCTGTGTCCAGTTGCGATTTGGGGCGTTTCCTGTCGCGGGCGCTAGGCCTACCCACACAAGTGAGGTATCATTTTTATCGGGAGACGTGGGGGAACGCTGGGTGGAAGGAAATTTGTGGCTCCTCTCAGATTCCAGAACTTTCTGCCACAGAAATGTGAGGAACATGTGTTTTTTTAGCCAAATTCTGAGGTTTGCAAAGGATTCTGGGTAACAGAACCTGGTCCGAGCCACACAAGTCACCCCATCTTGGATTCCCCTAGGTGTTTAGTTTTCAGAAATGCACAAGTTTGGTAGGTTTCCCTAGGTGGCGGCTGAGCTACAGGCCAAAATCTACAGGTAGGCACTTTGCAAAAAGCACCTCTGTTTTCATTCAAAAATTTGGCTGTGTCCACGTTGCGCTTTGGGGCGTTTCCTGTTGCGGGCGCTAGGCCTACCCACACAAGTGAGGTATCATTTTTATCGGGAGATGTGGGGGAACGCTGGGTGGAAGGAAATTTGTGGCTCCTCTCAGATTCCAGAACTTTCTGCCACAGAAATGTGAGGAACATGTGTTTTTTTAGCCAAATTTTGAGTTTTGCAAAGGATTCTGGGTAACAGAACCTGGTCCGAGCCACACAAGTCACCCCATCTTGGATTCCCCTAGGTCTCTAGTTTTCAGAAATGCACAGGTTTGGTAGGTTTCCCTAGGTGGCGGCTGAGCTACAGGCCAAAATCTACAGGTAGGCACTTTGCAAAAAACACCTCTGTTTTCCTTCAAAAATGTGGCTGTGTCCACGTTGCGCTTTGGGGCGTTTCCTGTCGCGGGCGCTAGGCCTACCCACACAAGTGAGGTATCATTTTTATCGGGAGACGTGGGGGAACGCTGGGTGGAAGGAAATTTGTGGCTCCTCTCAGATTCCAGAACTTTCTGCCACAGAAATGTGAGGAACATGTGTTTTTTTAGCCAAATTCTGAGGTTTGCAAAGGATTCTGGGTAACAGAACCTGGTCTGAGCCACACAAGTCACCCCATCTTGGATTCCCCTAGGTCTCTAGTTTTCAGAAATGCACAGGTTTGGTAGGTTTCCCTAGGTGGCGGCTGAGCTACAGGCCAAAATCTACAGGTAGGCACTTTGCAAAAAACACCTCTGTTTTCCTTCAAAAATTTGGCTGTGTCCACGTTGCGCTTTGTGGCGTTTTCTGTCGCAGGCGCTAGGCCAACCCACACAAGTGAGGTATCATTTTTATCGGGAGACGTGGGGGAACGCTTGGTGGAAGGAAATTTGTGGCTCATCTCAGATTCCAGAACTTTCTGCCACAGAAATGTGAGGAACAAGTGTTTTTTTAGCCAAATTTTGAGGTTTGCAAAGGATTCTGGGTAACAGAACCTGGTCCAAGCCACACAAGTCACCCCATCTTGGATTCCCCTAGGTCTCTAGTTTTCAGAAATGCACAGGTTTGGTAGGTTTCCCTAGGTAGCGGCTGAGCTACAGGACAAAATCTACAGGTAGGCACTTTGCAAAAAACACCTCTGTTTTCCTTCAAAAATTTGGCTGTGTCCACGTTGCGCTTTGGGGCGTTTCCTGTCGCGGTGCTAGGCCTACCCACACAAGTGAGGTATAATTTTTATCGGGAGACGTGGGGGAACGCTGGGTGGAAGGAAATTTGTGGCTCCTCTCAGATTCCAGAACTTTCTGCCACAGAAATGTGAGGAACATGTGTTTTTTTAGCCAAATTCTGAGGTTTGCAAAGGATTCTGGATAACAGAACCTGGTCCGAGCCACACAAGTCACCCCATCTTGGATTCCCCTAGGTCTCTAGTTTTCAGAAATGCACAGGTTTGGTAGGTTTCCCTAGGTGACGGCTGAGCTACAGGCCAAAATCTACAGGTAGGCACCTTGCAAAAAACACCTCTGTTTTCCTTCAAAAATTTGGCTGTGTCCACGTTGCGCTATGGGGAGTTTCCTGTTGCGGGCGCTAGGCCTACCCTCACAAGTGAGGTATCATTTTTATAGGGAGACGTGGGGGAACGCTGGGTGGAAGGAAATTTGTGGCTCCTCTCAGATTCCAGAACTTTCTGCCACAGAAATGTGAGGAACATGTGTTTTTTTAGCCAAATTCTGAGGTTTGCAAAGGATTCTGGGTAACAGAACTTGGTCCGAGCCACACAAGTCACCCCATCTTGGATTCCCCTAGGTCTCTAGTTTTCAGAAATGCACAGGTTTGGTAGGTTTCCCTAGGTGACGGCTGAGCTACAGGCCAAAATCTACAGGTAGGCACCTTGCAAAAAACACCTCTGTTTTCCTTCAAAAATTTGGCTGTGTCCACGTTGCGCTTTGGGGCGTTTCCTGTCGCGGGCGCTAGGCCTACTCACACAAGTGAGGTATCATTTTTATCAGGAGACGTGGGGGAACGCTGGGTGGAAGGAAATTTGTGGCTCCTCTCAGATTCCAGAACTTTCTGCCACAGAAATATGAGGAACATGTGTTTTTTTTAGCCAAATTTTGAGGTTTGCAAAGGATTCTGGGTAACAGAACCTGGTCCGAGCCACACAAGTCACCCCATCTTGGATTCCCCTAGGTCTCTAGTTTTCAGAAATGCACAGGTTTGGTAGGTTTCCCTAGGTGGCGGCTGAGCTACAGGCCAAAATCTACAGGTAGGCACTTTGCAAAAAACACCTCTGTTTTCCTTCAAAAATTTGGCTGTGTCCACGTTGCGATTTGGGGCATTTCCTGTCGCGGGCGCTAGGCCTACCCACACAAGTGAGGTATCATTTTTATCGGGAGACGTGGGGGAACGCTGGGTGGAAGGAAATTTGTGGCTCCTCTCAGATTCCAGAACTTTCTGCCACAGAAATGTGAGGAACATGTGTTTTTTTAGCCAAATTCTGAGGTTTGCAAAGGATTCTGGGTAACAGAACTTGGTCCGAGCCACACAAGTCACCCCATCTTGGATTCCCCTAGGTCTCTAGTTTTCAGAAATGCACAGGTTTGGTAGGTTTCCCTAGGTGACGGCTGAGCTACAGGCCAAAATCTACAGGTAGGCACTTTGCAAAAAACACCTCTGTTTTCCTTCAAAAATTTGGCTGTGTCCACGTTGCGATTTGGGGCATTTCCTGTCGCGGGCGCTAGGCCTACCCACACAAGTGAGGTATCATTTTTATCGGGAGACGTGGGGGAACGCTGGGTGGAAGGAAATTTGTGGCTCCTCTCAGATTCCAGAACTTTCTGCCACAGAAATGTGAGGAACATGTGTTTTTTTAGCCAAATTCTGAGGTTTGCAAAGGATTCTGGGTAACAGAACCTGGTCCGAGCCACACAAGTCACCCCATCTTGGATTCCCCTAAGTCTCTAGTTTTCAGAAATGTGCAGGTTTGGTAGGTTTCCCTAGGTGGCGGCTGAGCTACAGGCCAAAATCTACAGGTAGGCACTTTGCAAAAAACACCTCTGTTTTCCTTCAAAAATTTGGCTGTGTCCACGTTACGCTTTGGGGCGTTTCCTGTCGCGGGCGCTAGGCCTACCCACACAAGTGAGGTATCATTTTTATCGGGAGACGTGGGGGAACGCTGGGTGGAAGGAAATTTGTGGCTCCTCTCAGATTCCAGAACTTTCTGCCACAGAAATGTGAGGAACATGTGTTTTTTTAGCCAAATTCTGAGGTTTGCAAAGGATTCTGGATAACAGAACCTGGTCCGAGCCACACAAGTCACCCCATCTTGGATTCCCCTAGGTCTCTAGTTTTCAGAAATGCACAGGTTTGGTAGGTTTCTCTAGGTGGCGGCTGAGCTACAGGCCAAAATCTACAGGTAGGCACTTTGCAAAAAACACCTCTGTTTTCCTTCAAAAATTTGGCTGTGTCCACGTTGCGCTTTGGGGCGTTTCCTGTCGCGGGCGCTAGGCCTACCCACACAAGTGAGGTATCATTTTTATCGGGAGACGTGGGGGAACGCTGGGTGGAAGGAAATTTGTGGCTCCTCTCAGATTCCAGAATTTTCTGCCACAGAAATGTGAGGAACATGTGTTTTTTTAGCCAAATTTTGAGGTTTGCAAAGGATTCTGGGTAACAGAACCTGGTCCGAGCCACACAAGTCACCCCATCTTGGATTCCCCTAGGTCTCTTTTTTTCAGAAATGCACAGGTTTGGTAGGTTTCCCTAGGTGGCGGCTGAACTACAGGCCAAAATCTACAGGTAGGCACTTTGCAAAAAACACCTCTGTTTTCCTTCAAAAATTTGGCTGTGTCCACGTTGCGCTTTGGGGCGTTTCCTGTCGCGGGTGCTATGCCTACCCACACAAGTGAGGTATCATTTTTATCGGGAGACGTGGGGGAACGCTGAGTGGAAGGAAATTTGTGGCTTCTCTCAGATTTCAGACCTTTCTGCCACAGACATGTGAGGAACATGTTTTTTTTAGCCAAATTTTGAGGTTTGCAAAGGATTCTGGGTAACAGAACCTGGTCCGAGCCACACAAGTCACCCCATCTTGGATTCCCCTAGGTCTTTAGTTTTCAGAAATGCACAAGTTTGGTAGGTTTCCCTAGGTGGCGGCTGAGCTACAGGCCAAAATCTACAGGTAGGCACTTTGCAAAAAGCACCTCTGTTTTCATTCAAAAATTTGGCTGTGTCCACGTTGCGCTTTGGGGCGTTTCCTGTCGCGGGCGCTAGGCCTACCCACACAAGTGAGGTATCATTTTTATCGGGAGATGTGGGGGAACGCTGGGTGGAAGGAAATTTGTGGCTCCTCTCAGATTCCAGAACTTTCTGCCACAGAAATGTGAGGAACATGTGTTTTTTTAGCCAAATCTTTAGGTTTGCAAAGGATTCTGGGTAACAGAACCTGGTCCGAGCCACACAAGTCACCCCATCTTGGATTCCCCTAGGTCTCTAGTTTTCAGAAATGCACATGTTTGGTAGATTTCCCTAGGTGGCGGCTGAGCTACAGGCCAAAATCTACAGGTAGGCACTTTGCAAAAAACACCTCTGTTTTCCTTCAAAAATTTGGCTGTGTCCACGTTGCGATTTGGGGCGTTTTCTGTCGCGGGCGCTAGGCCTACCCACACAAGTGAGGTATTATTTTTATCGGGAGACGTGGGGGAACGCTGGGTGGAAGGAAATTTGTGGCTCCTCTCAGATTCCAGAACTTTCTGCCACAGAAATGTGAGGAACATGTGTTTTTTTAGCCAAATTCTGAGGTTTGCAAAGGATTCTGGGTAACAGAACCTGGTCCGAGCCACACAAGTCAGCCCATCTTGGATTCCCCTAGGTCTCTAGTTTTCAGAAAAGCACAGGTTTGGTAGGTTTCCCTAGGTGGCGGCTGAGCTACAGGCCAAAATCTACAGGTAGGCACTTTGCAAAAAACACCTCTGTTTTCCTTCAAAAATTTGGCTGTGTCCACGTTGCGCTTTGGGGCGTTTCCTGTCGCGGGCGCTAGGCCTACCCACACAAGTGAGGTATCATTTTTATCGGGAGACGTGGGGGAACGCTGGGTGGAAGGAAATTTGTGGCTCCTCTCAGATTCCAGAATTTTCTGCCACAGAAATGTGAGGAACATGTGTTTTTTTAGCCAAATTTTGAGGTTTGCAAAGGATTCTGGGTAACAGAACCTGGTCCGAGCCACACAAGTCACCCCATCTTGGATTCCCCTAGGTCTCTTTTTTTCAGAAATGCACAGGTTTGGTAGGTTTCCCTAGGTGGCGGCTGAACTACAGGCCAAAATCTACAGGTAGGCACTTTGCAAAAAACACCTCTGTTTTCCTTCAAAAATTTGGCTGTGTCCACGTTGCGCTTTGGGGCGTTTCCTGTCGCGGGTGCTATGCCTACCCACACAAGTGAGGTATCATTTTTATCGGGAGACGTGGGGGAACGCTGAGTGGAAGGAAATTTGTGGCTTCTCTCAGATTTCAGACCTTTCTGCCACAGACATGTGAGGAACATGTTTTTTTTAGCCAAATTTTGAGGTTTGCAAAGGATTCTGGGTAACAGAACCTGGTCCGAGCCACACAAGTCACCCCATCTTGGATTCCCCTAGGTCTTTAGTTTTCAGAAATGCACAAGTTTGGTAGGTTTCCCTAGGTGGCGGCTGAGCTACAGGCCAAAATCTACAGGTAGGCACTTTGCAAAAAGCACCTCTGTTTTCATTCAAAAATTTGGCTGTGTCCACGTTGCGCTTTGGGGCGTTTCCTGTCGCGGGCGCTAGGCCTACCCACACAAGTGAGGTATCATTTTTATCGGGAGATGTGGGGGAACGCTGGGTGGAAGGAAATTTGTGGCTCCTCTCAGATTCCAGAACTTTCTGCCACAGAAATGTGAGGAACATGTGTTTTTTTAGCCAAATCTTTAGGTTTGCAAAGGATTCTGGGTAACAGAACCTGGTCCGAGCCACACAAGTCACCCCATCTTGGATTCCCCTAGGTCTCTAGTTTTCAGAAATGCACATGTTTGGTAGATTTCCCTAGGTGGCGGCTGAGCTACAGGCCAAAATCTACAGGTAGGCACTTTGCAAAAAACACCTCTGTTTTCCTTCAAAAATTTGGCTGTGTCCACGTTGCGATTTGGGGCGTTTTCTGTCGCGGGCGCTAGGCCTACCCACACAAGTGAGGTATTATTTTTATCGGGAGACGTGGGGGAACGCTGGGTGGAAGGAAATTTGTGGCTCCTCTCAGATTCCAGAACTTTCTGCCACAGAAATGTGAGGAACATGTGTTTTTTTAGCCAAATTCTGAGGTTTGCAAAGGATTCTGGGTAACAGAACCTGGTCCGAGCCACACAAGTCAGCCCATCTTGGATTCCCCTAGGTCTCTAGTTTTCAGAAAAGCACAGGTTTGGTAGGTTTCCCTAGGTGGCGGCTGAGCTACAGGCCAAAATCTACAGGTAGGCACTTTGCAAAAAACACCTCTGTTTTCATTCAAAAATTTGGCTGTGTCCACGTTGCGCTTTGGGGCGTTTCCTGTCGCGGGCGCTAGGCCTACCCACACAAGTGAGGTATCATTTTTATAGGGAGATGTGGGGGAACGCTGGGTGGAAGGAAATTTGTGGCTCCTCTCAGATTCCAGAACTTTCTGCCACAGAAATGTGAGGAACATGTGTTTTTTTAGCCAAATTTTGAGGTTTGCAAAAGATTCTGGGTAACAGAACCTGGTCCGAGCCACACAAGTCACCCCATCTTGGATTCCCCTACGTCTCTAGTTTTCAGAAATGCACAGGTTTGGTAGGTTTCCCTAGGTGGCGGCTGAGCTACAGGCCAAAATCTACAGGTAGGCACTTTGCAAAAAACACCTCTGTTTTCCTTCAAAAATGTGGCTGTGTCCACGTTGCGATTTGGGGCATTTCCTGTCGCGGGCGCTAGGCCTACCCACACAAGTGAGGTATCATTTTTATCGGGAGACGTGGGGGAACGCTGGGTGGAAGGAAATTTGTGGCTCCTCTCAGATTCCAGAACTTTCTGCCACAGAAATGTGAGGAACATGTGTTTTTTTAGCCAAATTCTGAGGTTTGCAAAGGATTCTGGGTAACAGAACCTGGTCCGAGCCACAAGTCACCCCATCTTGGATTCCCCTAGGTCTCTAGTTTTCAGAAATGTGCAGGTTTGGTAGGTTTCCCTAGGTGGCGGCTGAGCTACAGGCCAAAATCTACAGGTAGGCACTTTGCAAAAAACACCTCTGTTTTCCTTCAAAAATTTGGCTGTGTCCACGTTACGCTTTGGGGCGTTTCCTGTCGCGGGCGCTAGGCCTACCCACACAAGTGAGGTATCATTTTTATCAGGAGACGTGGGGGAACGCTGGGTGGAAGGAAATTTGTGGCTCCTCTCAGATTCCAGAACTTTCTGCCACAGAAATGTGAGGAACATGTGTTTTTTTAGCCAAATTTTGAGGTTTGCAAAGGATTCTGGGTAACAGAACCTGGTCCGAGCCACACAAGTCAGCCCATCTTGGATTCCCCTAGGTCTCTAGTTTTCAGAAATGCACAGGTTTGGTAGGTTTCCCTAGGTGGCGGCTGAGCTACAGGCCAAAATCTACAGGTAGGCACTTTGCAAAAAACACCTCTGTTTTCATTAAAAAATTTGGCTGTGTCCACGTTGCGCTTTGGGGCGTTTCCTGTCGCGGGCGCTAGGCCTACCCACACAAGTGAGGTATCATTTTTATAGGGAGATGTGGGGGAACGCTGGGTGGAAGGAAATTTGTGGCTCCTCTCAGATTCCAGAACTTTCTGCCACAGAAATGTGAGGAACATGTGTTTTTTTAGCCAAATTTTGAGGTTTGCAAAGGATTCTGGGTAACAGAACCTGGTCCGAGCCACACAAGTCACCCCATCTTGGATTCCCCTAGGTCTCTAGTTTTCAGAAATGCACAGGTATGGTAGGTTTCCCTAGGTGGCGGCTGAGCTACAGGCCAAAATCTACAGGTAGGCACTTTGCAAAAAACACCTCTGTTTTCATTAAAAAATTTGGCTGTGTCCACGTTGCGCTTTGGGGCGTTTCCTGTCGTGGGCGCTAGGCCTACCCACACAAGTGAGGTATAATTTTTATCGGGAGACGTGGGGGAACGCTGGGTGGAAGGAAATTTGTGGCTCCTCTCAGATTCCAGAACTTTCTGCCACAGAAATGTGAGGAACATGTGTTTTTTTAGCCAAATTTTGAGGTTTGCAAAAGATTCTGGGTAACAGAACCTGGTCCGAGCCACACAAGTCACCCCATCTTGGATTCCCCTACGTCTCTAGTTTTCAGAAATGCACAGGTTTGGTAGGTTTCCCTAGGTGGCGGCTGAGCTACAGGCCAAAATCTACAGGTAGGCACTTTGCAAAAAACACCTCTGTTTTCCTTCAAAAATTTGGCTGTGTCCACGTTGCGATTTGGGGTATTTCCTGTCGCGGGCGCTAGGCCTACCCACACAAGTGAGGTATCATTTTTATCGGGAGACGTGGGGGAACGCTGGGTGGAAGGAAATTTGTGGCTCCTCTCAGATTCCAGAACTTTCTGCCACAGAAATGTGAGGAACATGTGTTTTTTTAGCCAAATTCTGAGGTTTGCAAAGGATTCTGGGTAACAGAACCTGGTCCGAGCCACACAAGTCACCCCATCTTGGATTCCCCTAGGTCTCTAGTTTTCAGAAATGTGCAGGTTTGGTAGGTTTCCCTAGGTGGCGGCTGAGCTACAGGCCAAAATCTACAGGTAGGCACTTTGCAAAAAACACCTCTGTTTTCCTTCAAAAATTTGGCTGTGTCCACGTTACGCTTTGGGGCGTTTCCTGTCGCGGGCGCTAGGCCTACCCACACAAGTGAGGTATCATTTTTATCGGGAGACGTGGGGGAACGCTGGGTGGAAGGAAATTTGTGGCTCCTCTCAGATTCCAGAACTTTCTGCCACAGAAATGTGAGGAACATGTGTTTTTTTAGCCAAATTCTGAGGTTTGCAAAGGATTCTGGGTAACAGAACCTGGTCCGAGCCACACAAGTCACCCCATCTTGGATTCCCCTAGGTGTTTAGTTTTCAGAAATGCACAAGTTTGGTAGGTTTCCCTAGGTGGCGGCTGAGCTACAGGCCAAAATCTACAGGTAGGCACTTTGCAAAAAGCACCTCTGTTTTCATTCAAAAATTTGGCTGTGTCCACGTTGCGCTTTGGGGCGTTTCCTGTTGCGGGCGCTAGGCCTACCCACACAAGTGAGGTATCATTTTTATCGGGAGATGTGGGGGAACGCTGGGTGGAGGGAAATTTGTGGCTCCTCTCAGATTCCAGAACTTTCTGCCACAGAAATGTGAGGAACATGTGTTTTTTTAGCCAAATTTTGAGTTTTGCAAAGGATTCTGGGTAACAGAACCTGGTCCGAGCCACACAAGTCACCCCATCTTGGATTCCCCTAGGTCTCTAGTTTTCAGAAATGCACAGGTTTGGTAGGTTTCCCTAGGTGGCGGCTGAGCTACAGGCCAAAATCTACAGGTAGGCACTTTGCAAAAAACACCTCTGTTTTCCTTCAAAAATGTGGCTGTGTCCACGTTGCGCTTTGGGGCGTTTCCTGTCGCGGGCGCTAGGCCTACCCACACAAGTGAGGTATCATTTTTATCGGGAGACGTGGGGGAACGCTGGGTGGAAGGAAATTTGTGGCTCCTCTCAGATTCCAGAACTTTCTGCCACAGAAATGTGAGGAACATGTGTTTTTTTAGCCAAATTCTGAGGTTTGCAAAGGATTCTGGGTAACAGAACCTGGTCTGAGCCACACAAGTCACCCCATCTTGGATTCCCCTAGGTCTCTAGTTTTCAGAAATGCACAGGTTTGGTAGGTTTCCCTAGGTGGCGGCTGAGCTACAGGCCAAAATCTACAGGTAGGCACTTTGCAAAAAACACCTCTGTTTTCCTTCAAAAATTTGGCTGTGTCCACGTTGCGCTTTGTGGCGTTTTCTGTCGCAGGCGCTAGGCCAACCCACACAAGTGAGGTATCATTTTTATCGGGAGACGTGGGGGAACGCTTGGTGGAAGGAAATTTGTGGCTCATCTCAGATTCCAGAACTTTCTGCCACAGAAATGTGAGGAACAAGTGTTTTTTTAGCCAAATTTTGAGGTTTGCAAAGGATTCTGGGTAACAGAACCTGGTCCAAGCCACACAAGTCACCCCATCTTGGATTCCCCTAGGTCTCTAGTTTTCAGAAATGCACAGGTTTGGTAGGTTTCCCTAGGTAGCGGCTGAGCTACAGGACAAAATCTACAGGTAGGCACTTTGCAAAAAACACCTCTGTTTTCCTTCAAAAATTTGGCTGTGTCCACGTTGCGCTTTGGGGCGTTTCCTGTCGCGGGTGCTAGGCCTACCCACACAAGTGAGGTATAATTTTTATCGGGAGACGTGGGGGAACGCTGGGTGGAAGGAAATTTGTGGCTCCTCTCAGATTCCAGAACTTTCTGCCACAGAAATGTGAGGAACATGTGTTTTTTTAGCCAAATTCTGAGGTTTGCAAAGGATTCTGGATAACAGAACCTGGTCCGAGCCACACAAGTCACCCCATCTTGGATTCCCCTAGGTCTCTAGTTTTCAGAAATGCACAGGTTTGGTAGGTTTCCCTAGGTGACGGCTGAGCTACAGGCCAAAATCTACAGGTAGGCACCTTGCAAAAAACACCTCTGTTTTCCTTCAAAAATTTGGCTGTGTCCACGTTGCGCTATGGGGAGTTTCCTGTTGCGGGCGCTAGGCCTACCCTCACAAGTGAGGTATCATTTTTATAGGGAGACGTGGGGGAACGCTGGGTGGAAGGAAATTTGTTGCTCCTCTCAGATTCCAGAACTTTCTGCCACAGAAATGTGAGGAACATGTGTTTTTTTAGCCAAATTCTGAGGTTTGCAAAGGATTCTGGGTAACAGAACTTGGTCCGAGCCACACAAGTCACCCCATCTTGGATTCCCCTAGGTCTCTAGTTTTCAGAAATGCACAGGTTTGGTAGGTTTCCCTAGGTGACGGCTGAGCTACAGGCCAAAATCTACAGGTAGGCACCTTGCAAAAAACACCTCTGTTTTCCTTCAAAAATTTGGCTGTGTCCACGTTGCGCTTTGGGGCGTTTCCTGTCGCGGGCGCTAGGCCTACTCACACAAGTGAGGTATCATTTTTATCAGGAGACGTGGGGGAACGCTGGATGGAAGGAAATTTGTGGCTCCTCTCAGATTCCAGAACTTTCTGCCACAGAAATATGAGGAACATGTGTTTTTTTTAGCCAAATTTTGAGGTTTGCAAAGGATTCTGGGTAACAGAACCTGGTCCGAGCCACACAAGTCACCCCATCTTGGATTCCCCTAGGTCTCTAGTTTTCAGAAATGCACAGGTTTGGTAGGTTTCCCTAGGTGGCGGCTGAGCTACAGGCCAAAATCTACAGGTAGGCACTTTGCAAAAAACACCTCTGTTTTCCTTCAAAAATTTGGCTGTGTCCACGTTGCGATTTGGGGCATTTCCTGTCGCGGGCGCTAGGCCTACCCACACAAGTGAGGTATCATTTTTATCGGGAGACGTGGGGGAACGCTGGGTGGAAGGAAATTTGTGGCTCCTCTCAGATTCCAGAACTTTCTGCCACAGAAATGTGAGGAACATGTGTTTTTTTAGCCAAATTCTGAGGTTTGCAAAGGATTCTGGGTAACAGAACCTGGTCCGAGCCACACAAGTCACCCCATCTTGGATTCCCCTAAGTCTCTAGTTTTCAGAAATGTGCAGGTTTGGTAGGTTTCCCTAGGTGGCGGCTGAGCTACAGGCCAAAATCTACAGGTAGGCACTTTGCAAAAAACACCTCTGTTTTCCTTCAAAAATTTGGCTGTGTCCACGTTACGCTTTGGGGCGTTTCCTGTCGCGGGCGCTAGGCCTACCCACACAAGTGAGGTATCATTTTTATCGGGAGACGTGGGGGAACGCTGGGTGGAAGGAAATTTGTGGCTCCTCTCAGATTCCAGAACTTTCTGCCACAGAAATGTGAGGAACATGTGTTTTTTTAGCCAAATTCTGAGGTTTGCAAAGGATTCTGGATAACAGAACCTGGTCCGAGCCACACAAGTCACCCCATCTTGGATTCCCCTAGGTCTCTAGTTTTCAGAAATGCACAGGTTTGGTAGGTTTCTCTAGGTGGCGGCTGAGCTACAGGCCAAAATCTACAGGTAGGCACTTTGCAAAAAACACCTCTGTTTTCCTTCAAAAATTTGGCTGTGTCCACGTTGCGCTATGGGGAGTTTCCTGTTGCGGGCGCTAGGCCTACCCTCACAAGTGAGGTATCATTTTTATAGGGAGACGTGGGGGAACGCTGGGTGGAAGGAAATTTGTGGCTCCTCTCAGATTCCAGAACTTTCTGCCACAGAAATGTGAGGAACATGTGTTTTTTTAGCCAAATTCTGAGGTTTGCAAAGGATTCTGGGTAACAGAACTTGGTCCGAGCCACACAAGTCACCCCATCTTGGATTCCCCTAGGTCTCTAGTTTTCAGAAATGCACAGGTTTGGTAGGTTTCCCTAGGTGACGGCTGAGCTACAGGCCAAAATCTACAGGTAGGCACCTTGCAAAAAACACCTCTGTTTTCCTTCAAAAATTTGGCTGTGTCCACGTTGCGCTTTGGGGCGTTTCCTGTCGCGGGCGCTAGGCCTACTCACACAAGTGAGGTATCATTTTTATCAGGAGACGTGGGGGAACGCTGGGTGGAAGGAAATTTGTGGCTCCTCTCAGATTCCAGAACTTTCTGCCACAGAAATATGAGGAACATGTGTTTTTTTTAGCCAAATTTTGAGGTTTGCAAAGGATTCTGGGTAACAGAACCTGGTCCGAGCCACACAAGTCACCCCATCTTGGATTCCCCTAGGTCTCTAGTTTTCAGAAATGCACAGGTTTGGTAGGTTTCCCTAGGTGGCGGCTGAGCTACAGGCCAAAATCTACAGGTAGGCACTTTGCAAAAAACACCTCTGTTTTCCTTCAAAAATTTGGCTGTGTCCACGTTGCGATTTGGGGCATTTCCTGTCGCGGGCGCTAGGCCTACCCACACAAGTGAGGTATCATTTTTATCGGGAGACGTGGGGGAACGCTGGGTGGAAGGAAATTTGTGGCTCCTCTCAGATTCCAGAACTTTCTGCCACAGAAATGTGAGGAACATGTGTTTTTTTAGCCAAATTCTGAGGTTTGCAAAGGATTCTGGGTAACAGAACCTGGTCCGAGCCACACAAGTCACCCCATCTTGGATTCCCCTAAGTCTCTAGTTTTCAGAAATGTGCAGGTTTGGTAGGTTTCCCTAGGTGGCGGCTGAGCTACAGGCCAAAATCTACAGGTAGGCACTTTGCAAAAAACACCTCTGTTTTCCTTCAAAAATTTGGCTGTGTCCACGTTACGCTTTGGGGCGTTTCCTGTCGCGGGCGCTAGGCCTACCCACACAAGTGAGGTATCATTTTTATCGGGAGACGTGGGGGAACGCTGGGTGGAAGGAAATTTGTGGCTCCTCTCAGATTCCAGAACTTTCTGCCACAGAAATGTGAGGAACATGTGTTTTTTTAGCCAAATTTTGAGGTTTGCAAAGGATTCTGGGTAACAGAACCTGGTCTGAGCCACACAAGTCACCCCATCTTGGATTCCCCTAGGTCTCTTTTTTTCAGAAATGCACAGGTTTGGTAGGTTTCCCTAGGTGGCGGCTGAGCTACAGGCCAAAATCTACAGGTAGGCACTTTGCAAAAAACACCTCTGTTTTCCTTCAAAAATTTGGCTGTGTCCACGTTGCGCTTTGGGGCGTTTCCTGTCGCGGGCGCTAGGCCTACCCACACAAGTGAGGTATCATTTTTATCGGGAGACGTGGGGGAACGCTGGGTGGAAGGAAATTTGTGGCTCCTCTCAGATTCCAGAATTTTCTGCCACAGAAATGTGAGGAACATGTGTTTTTTTAGCCAAATTTTGAGGTTTGCAAAGGATTCTGGGTAACAGAACCTGGTCCGAGCCACACAAGTCACCCCATCTTGGATTCCCCTAGGTCTCTTTTTTTCAGAAATGCACAGGTTTGGTAGGTTTCCCTAGGTGGCGGCTGAACTACAGGCCAAAATCTACAGGTAGGCACTTTGCAAAAAACACCTCTGTTTTCCTTCAAAAATTTGGCTGTGTCCACGTTGCGCTTTGGGGCGTTTCCTGTCGCGGGTGCTATGCCTACCCACACAAGTGAGGTATCATTTTTATCGGGAGACGTGGGGGAACGCTGAGTGGAAGGAAATTTGTGGCTTCTCTCAGATTTCAGACCTTTCTGCCACAGACATGTGAGGAACATGTTTTTTTTAGCCAAATTTTGAGGTTTGCAAAGGATTCTGGGTAACAGAACCTGGTCCGAGCCACACAAGTCACCCCATCTTGGATTCCCCTAGGTCTTTAGTTTTCAGAAATGCACAAGTTTGGTAGGTTTCCCTAGGTGGCGGCTGAGCTACAGGCCAAAATCTACAGGTAGGCACTTTGCAAAAAGCACCTCTGTTTTCATTCAAAAATTTGGCTGTGTCCACGTTGCGCTTTGGGGCGTTTCCTGTCGCGGGCGCTAGGCCTACCCACACAAGTGAGGTATCATTTTTATCGGGAGATGTGGGGGAACGCTGGGTGGAAGGAAATTTGTGGCTCCTCTCAGATTCCAGAACTTTCTGCCACAGAAATGTGAGGAACATGTGTTTTTTTAGCCAAATCTTTAGGTTTGCAAAGGATTCTGGGTAACAGAACCTGGTCCGAGCCACACAAGTCACCCCATCTTGGATTCCCCTAGGTCTCTAGTTTTCAGAAATGCACATGTTTGGTAGATTTCCCTAGGTGGCGGCTGAGCTACAGGCCAAAATCTACAGGTAGGCACTTTGCAAAAAACACCTCTGTTTTCCTTCAAAAATTTGGCTGTGTCCACGTTGCGATTTGGGGCGTTTTCTGTCGCGGGCGCTAGGCCTACCCACACAAGTGAGGTATCATTTTTATCGGGAGACGTGGGGGAACGCTGGGTGGAAGGAAATTTGTGGCTCCTCTCAGATTCCAGAACTTTCTGCCACAGAAATGTGAGGAACATGTGTTTTTTTAGCCAAATTCTGAGGTTTGCAAAGGATTCTGGGTAACAGAACCTGGTCCGAGCCACACAAGTCAGCCCATCTTGGATTCCCCTAGGTCTCTAGTTTTCAGAAAAGCACAGGTTTGGTAGGTTTCCCTAGGTGGCGGCTGAGCTACAGGCCAAAATCTACAGGTAGGCACTTTGCAAAAAACACCTCTGTTTTCATTCAAAAATTTGGCTGTGTCCACGTTGCGCTTTGGGGCGTTTCCTGTCGCGGGCGCTAGGCCTACCCACACAAGTGAGGTATCATTTTTATAGGGAGATGTGGGGGAACGCTGGGTGGAAGGAAATTTGTGGCTCCTCTCAGATTCCAGAACTTTCTGCCACAGAAATGTGAGGAACATGTGTTTTTTTAGCCAAATTTTGAGGTTTGCAAAAGATTCTGGGTAACAGAACCTGGTCCGAGCCACACAAGTCACCCCATCTTGGATTCCCCTACGTCTCTAGTTTTCAGAAATGCACAGGTTTGGTAGGTTTCCCTAGGTGGCGGCTGAGCTACAGGCCAAAATCTACAGGTAGGCACTTTGCAAAAAACACCTCTGTTTTCCTTCAAAAATTTGGCTGTGTCCACGTTACGCTTTGGGGCGTTTCCTGTCGCGGGCGCTAGGCCTACCCACACAAGTGAGGTATCATTTTTATCAGGAGACGTGGGGGAACGCTGGGTGGAAGGAAATTTGTGGCTCCTCTCAGATTCCAGAACTTTCTGCCACAGAAATGTGAGGAACATGTGTTTTTTTAGCCAAATTTTGAGGTTTGCAAAGGATTCTGGGTAACAGAACCTGGTCCGAGCCACACAAGTCAGCCCATCTTGGATTCCCCTAGGTCTCTAGTTTTCAGAAATGCACAGGTTTGGTAGGTTTCCCTAGGTGGCGGCTGAGCTACAGGCCAAAATCTACAGGTAGGCACTTTGCAAAAAACACCTCTGTTTTCATTCAAAAATTTGGCTGTGTCCACGTTGCGCTTTGGGGCGTTTCCTGTCGCGGGCGCTAGGCCTACCCACACAAGTGAGGTATCATTTTTATAGGGAGATGTGGGGGAACGCTGGGTGGAAGGAAATTTGTGGCTCCTCTCAGATTCCAGAACTTTCTGCCACAGAAATGTGAGGAACATGTGTTTTTTTAGCCAAATTTTGAGGTTTGCAAAGGATTCTGGGTAACAGAACCTGGTCCGAGCCACACAAGTCACCCCATCTTGGATTCCCCTAGGTCTCTAGTTTTCAGAAATGCACAGGTATGGTAGGTTTCCCTAGGTGGCGGCTGAGCTACAGGCCAAAATCTACAGGTAGGCACTTTGCAAAAAACACCTCTGTTTTCATTAAAAAATTTGGCTGTGTCCACGTTGCGCTTTGGGGCGTTTCCTGTCGTGGGCGCTAGGCCTACCCACACAAGTGAGGTATAATTTTTATCGGGAGACGTGGGGGAACGCTGGGTGGAAGGAAATTTGTGGCTCCTCTCAGATTCCAGAACTTTCTGCCACAGAAATGTGAGGAACATGTGTTTTTTTAGCCAAATTTTGAGGTTTGCAAAAGATTCTGGGTAACAGAACCTGGTCCGAGCCACACAAGTCACCCCATCTTGGATTCCCCTACGTCTCTAGTTTTCAGAAATGCACAGGTTTGGTAGGTTTCCCTAGGTGGCGGCTGAGCTACAGGCCAAAATCTACAGGTAGGCACTTTGCAAAAAACACCTCTGTTTTCCTTCAAAAATTTGGCTGTGTCCACGTTGCGATTTGGGGTATTTCCTGTCGCGGGCGCTAGGCCTACCCACACAAGTGAGGTATCATTTTTATCGGGAGACGTGGGGGAACGCTGGGTGGAAGGAAATTTGTGGCTCCTCTCAGATTCCAGAACTTTCTGCCACAGAAATGTGAGGAACATGTGTTTTTTTAGCCAAATTCTGAGGTTTGCAAAGGATTCTGGGTAACAGAACCTGGTCCGAGCCACACAAGTCACCCCATCTTGGATTCCCCTAGGTCTCTAGTTTTCAGAAATGTGCAGGTTTCGTAGGTTTCCCTAGGTGGCGGCTGAGCTACAGGCCAAAATCTACAGGTAGGCACTTTGCAAAAAACACCTCTGTTTTCCTTCAAAAATTTGGCTGTGTCCACGTTACGCTTTGGGGCGTTTCCTGTCGCGGGCGCTAGGCCTACCCACACAAGTGAGGTATCATTTTTATCGGGAGACATGGGGGAACGCTGGGTGGAAGGAAATTTGTGGCTCCTCTCAGATTCCAGAACTTTCTACCACAGAAATGTGAGGAACATGTGTTTTTTAGCCAAATTTTGAGGTTTGCAAAGGATTCTGGGTAACAGAACCTGGTCTGAGCCACACAAGTCACCCCATCTTGGATTCCCCTAGGTCTCTAGTTTTCAGAAATGCACAGGTTTGGTAGGTTTCCATAGGTGGCGGCTGAGCTACAGGCCAAAATCTACAGGTAGGCACTTTGCAAAAAACACCTCTGTTTTCATTCAAAAATTTGGCTGTGTCCACGTTGCGCTTTGGGGCGTTTCCTGTCGCGGGCGCTAGGCCTACCCACACAAGTGAGGTATCATTTTTATAGGGAGATGTGGGGAACGCTGGGTGGAAGGAAATTTGTGGCTCCTCTCAGATTCCAGAACTTTCTGCCACAGAAATGTGAGGAACATGTGTTTTTTTAGCCAAATTTTGAGGTTTGCAAAGGATTCTGGGTAACAGAACCTGGTCCGAGCCACACAAGTCACCCCATCTTGGATTCCCCTAGGTCTCTAGTTTTCAGAAATGCACAGGTATGGTAGGTTTCCCTAGGTGGCGGCTGAGCTACAGGCCAAAATCTACAGGTAGGCACTTTGCAAAAAACACCTCTGTTTTCATTAAAAAATTTGGCTGTGTCCACGTTGCGCTTTGGGGCGTTTCCTGTCGTGGGCGCTAGGCCTACCCACACAAGTGAGGTATAATTTTTATCGGGAGACGTGGGGGAACGCTGGGTGGAAGGAAATTTGTGGCTCCTCTCAGATTCCAGAACTTTCTGCCACAGAAATGTGAGGAACATGTGTTTTTTTAGCCAAATTTTGAGGTTTGCAAAAGATTCTGGGTAACAGAACCTGGTCCGAGCCACACAAGTCACCCCATCTTGGATTCCCCTACGTCTCTAGTTTTCAGAAATGCACAGGTTTGGTAGGTTTCCCTAGGTGGCGGCTGAGCTACAGGCCAAAATCTACAGGTAGGCACTTTGCAAAAAACACCTCTGTTTTCCTTCAAAAATTTGGCTGTGTCCACGTTGCGATTTGGGGTATTTCCTGTCGCGGGCGCTAGGCCTACCCACACAAGTGAGGTATCATTTTTATCGGGAGACGTGGGGGAACGCTGGGTGGAAGGAAATTTGTGGCTCCTCTCAGATTCCAGAACTTTCTGCCACAGAAATGTGAGGAACATGTGTTTTTTTAGCCAAATTCTGAGGTTTGCAAAGGATTCTGGGTAACAGAACCTGGTCCGAGCCACACAAGTCACCCCATCTTGGATTCCCCTAGGTCTCTAGTTTTCAGAAATGTGCAGGTTTGGTAGGTTTCCCTAGGTGGCGGCTGAGCTACAGGCCAAAATCTACAGGTAGGCACTTTGCAAAAAACACCTCTGTTTTCCTTCAAAAATTTGGCTGTGTCCACGTTACGCTTTGGGGCGTTTCCTGTCGCGGGCGCTAGGCCTACCCACACAAGTGAGGTATCATTTTTATCGGGAGACGTGGGGGAACGCTGGGTGGAAGGAAATTTGTGGCTCCTCTCAGATTCCAGAACTTTCTACCACAGAAATGTGAGGAACATGTGTTTTTTAGCCAAATTTTGAGGTTTGCAAAGGATTCTGGGTAACAGAACCTGGTCTGAGCCACACAAGTCACCCCATCTTGGATTCCCCTAGGTCTCTAGTTTTCAGAAATGCACAGGTTTGGTAGGTTTCCATAGGTGGCGGCTGAGCTACAGGCCAAAATCTACAGGTAGGCACTTTGCAAAAAACACCTCTGTTTTCATTCAAAAATTTGGCTGTGTCCACGTTGCGCTTTGGGGCGTTTCCTGTCGTGGGCGCTAGGCCTACCCACACAAGTGAGGTATAATTTTTATCGGGAGACGTGGGGGAACGCTGGGTGGAAGGAAATTTGTGGCTCCTCTCAGATTCCAGAACTTTCTGCCACAGAAATGTGAGGAACATGTGTTTTTTTAGCCAAATTTTGAGGTTTGCAAAAGATTCTGGGTAACAGAACCTGGTCCGAGCCACACAAGTCACCCCATCTTGGATTCCCCTAGGTCTCTAGTTTTCAGAAATGCACAGGTTTGGTAGGTTTCCCTAGGTGGCGGCTGAGCTACAGGCCAAAATCTACAGGTAGGCACTTTGCAAAAAGCACCTCTGTTTTCATTAAAAAATTTGGCTGTGTCCACGTTGCGCTTTGGGGCGTTACCTGTCGCGGGCGCTAGGCATACCCACACAAGTGAGGTATCATTTTTATCGGGAGATGTGGGGGAACGCTGGGTGGAAGGAAATTTGTGGCTCCTCTCAGATTCCAGAACTTTCTGCCACAGAAATGTGAGGAACATGTGTTTTTTTAGCCAAATTTTGAGGTTTGCAAAGGATTCTGGGTAACAGAACCTGGTCCGAGCCACACAAGTCACTCCATCTTGGATTCCCCTAGGTCTCTAGTTTTCAGAAATGCACAGGTTTGGTAGGTTTCCCTAGGTGGCGGCTGAGCTACAGGCCAAAATCTACAGGTAGGCACTTTGCAAAAAACATCTCTGTTTTCCTTCAAAAATTTGGCTGCGTCCACGTTGCGCTTTGGGGCGTTTCCTGTCGCGGGCGCTAGGCCTACTCACACAAGTGAGGTATCATTTTTATCAGGAGACGTGGGGGAACGCTGGGTGGAAGGAAATTTGTGGCTCCTCTCAGATTCCAGAACTTTCTGCCACAGAAATGTGAGGAACATGTGTTTTTTTAGCCAAATTCTGAGGTTTGCAAAGGATGCTGGGTAACAGAACCTGGTCCGAGCCACACAAGTCACCCCATCTTGGATTCCCCTAGGTCTCTTTTTTTCAGAAATGCACAGGTTTGGTAGGTTTCCCTAGGTGGCGGCTGAGCTACAGGCCAAAATCTACAGGTAGGCACTTTGCAAAAAACACCTCTGTTTTCCTTCAAAAATTTGGCTGTGTCCACGTTGCGCTTTGGGGCGTTTCCTGTCGCGGGCGCTAGGCCTACCCACACAAGTGAGGTATCATTTTTATCGGGAGACGTGGGGGAACGCTGGGTGGAAGGAAATTTGTGGCTCCTCTCAGATTTCAGACCTTTCTGCCACAGAAATGTGAGGAACATGTGTTTTTTTAGCCAAATTTTGAGGTTTGCAAAGGATTCTGGGTAACAGAACCTGGTCCTAGCCACACAAGTCACCCCATCTTGGATTCCCCTAGGTCTTTAGTTTTCAGAAATGCACAGGTTTGGTAGGTTTCCCTTGGTGGCGGCTGAGCTACAGGCCAAAATCTACAGGTAGGCACTTTGCAAAAAACACCTCTGTTTTCATTCAAATATTTGGCTGTGTCCACGTTGCGCTTTGGGGCGTTTCCTGTCGCGGGCGCTAGGCCTACCCACACAAGTGAGGTATGATTTTTATCGGGAGATGTGGGGGAACGCTGGGTGGAAGGAAATTTGTGGCTCCTCTCAGATTCCAGAACTTTCTGCCACAGAAATGTGAGGAACATGTGTTTTTTTAGCCAAATTTTTAGGTTTGCAAAGGATTCTGGGTAACAGAAACTGGTCCGAGCCACACAAGTCACCCCATCTTGGATTCCCCTAGGTCTCTAGTTTTCAGAAATGCACAGGTTTGGTAGGTTTCCCTAGGTGCGGCTGAGCTACAGGCCAAAATCTACAGGTAGGCACTTTGCAAAAAACACCTCTGTTTTCCTTCAAAAATTTGGCTGTGTCCACGTTGCGATTTGGGGCGTTTCCTGTCGCGGGCGCTAGGCCTACCCACACAAGTGAGTGTCATTTTTATCAGGAGACTTGGGGAAACACTGGGTGGAAGGAAACTTGTGGCTCCTCTCAGATTCCAGAACTTTCTGTCACCATAATGTGAGGAAAATTTGTTTTTTAAGCCAAATTTTGAGGTTTGCAAAGGATTCTGCGTAACAGAACCTTGTCAGAGCCCCACAAGTCACCCCATCTTGGATTCCCCTAGGTCTCTAGTTTTCAAAAATGTACAGCTTTGGTAGGTTTCCCTAGGTGCCGGCTGAGCTAGAGGCCAAAATCTACAGGTAGGCACTTTGCAAAAAACACTTCTGTTTTCTTTCAAAAAATGGGATGTCTCCACGTTGCGCTTTGGGGCATTTCCTGAAGTGGGCGCTAGGCCTACCCACACAAGTGAGGTATCATTTTTATCGGGAGACTTGGGGGAACGCTGGGTGGAAGGGAATTTGTGGCTCCTCTCAGATTCCAGAACTTTCTGTCACCGTAATGTGAGGAAAATGTGTTTTTTTAGCCAAATTTTGAGGTTTGCAAAGGATTCTGGGTAACAGAACCTGGTCAGAGCCCCACAAGTCACCCCATCTGGGATTCCCCTAGGTCTCTAATTTTCAAAAATGCACAGGCTTGGTAGGTTTCCCTAGGTGCCGGCTGAGCTAGAGGCCAAAATCTACAGGTAGGCACTTTGCAAAAAACAGCTCTGTTTTCTGTCAAAAAATAGGATGTGTCCACGTTGTGGTTTGGGGCATTTCCTGTTGCGCGCGCTAGGCCTACCCACACAAGTGAGGTATCATTTTTATCGGGAGACTTGGGGGAACGCTGGGTGGAAGGAAATTTGTGCCTCCTCTCAGATTCCAGAACTTTCTGCCACAGAAATGTGAGGAACATGTGTTTTTTTAGCCAAATTTTGAGGTTTGCAAAGGATTCTGGTTAACAGAACCTGGTCAGAGCCCCACAAGTCACCCCATCTTGGATTCCCCTAGGTCTCTAGTTTTCAAAAATGCACAGGTTTGTAGGTTTACCTAGGTGCCAGCTGTGTTAGAGGCCAAAATCTACAGGTAGGCACTTTGCAAAAAACGCCTGTTTTCTTTAAAAAAATGGGATGTGTCCACGTTGCGCTTTGGGGCATTTCCTGTTGCGGGCGCTAGGCCTACCCACACAAGTGAGGTATCATTTTTATCGGGAGACTTGGGGGAACGCTGGGTGGAAGGAAATTTGTGGCTCCTCTCAGATTCCAGAACTTTCTGCCACAGAAATGTGAGGAACATGTGTTTTTTTAGCCAAATTCTGAGGTTTGCAAAGGATGCTGGGTAACAGAACCTGGTCCGAGCCACACAAGTCACCCCATCTTGGATTCCCCTAGGTCTCTTTTTTTCAGAAATGCACAGGTTTGGTAGGTTTCCCTAGGTGGCGGCTGAGCTACAGGCCAAAATCTACAGGTAGGCACTTTGCAAAAAACACCTCTGTTTTCCTTCAAAAATGTGGCTGTGTCCACGTTGCGCTTTGGGGCGTTTCCTGTCGCGGGCGCTAGGCCTACCCACACAAGTGAGGTATCATTTTTATCGGGAGACGTGGGGGAACGCTGGGTGGAAGGAAATTTGTGGCTCCTCTCAGATTTCAGACCTTTCTGCCACAGAAATGTGAGGAACATGTGTTTTTTTAGCCAAATTTTGAGGTTTGCAAAGGATTCTGGGTAACAGAACCTGGTCCTAGCCACACAAGTCACCCCATCTTGGATTCCCCTAGGTCTTTAGTTTTCAGAAATGCACAGGTTTGGTAGGTTTCCCTTGGTGGCGGCTGAGCTACAGGCCAAAATCTACAGGTAGGCACTTTGCAAAAAACACCTCTGTTTTCATTCAAATATTTGGCTGTGTCCACGTTGCGCTTTGGGGCGTTTCCTGTCGCGGGCGCTAGGCCTACCCACACAAGTGAGGTATGATTTTTATCGGGAGATGTGGGGGAACGCTGGGTGGAAGGAAATTTGTGGCTCCTCTCAGATTCCAGAACTTTCTGCCACAGAAATGTGAGGAACATGTGTTTTTTTAGCCAAATTTTTAGGTTTGCAAAGGATTCTGGGTAACAGAAACTGGTCCGAGCCACACAAGTCACCCCATCTTGGATTCCCCTAGGTCTCTAGTTTTCAGAAATGCACAGGTTTGGTAGGTTTCCCTAGGTGCGGCTGAGCTACAGGCCAAAATCTACAGGTAGGCACTTTGCAAAAAACACCTCTGTTTTCCTTCAAAAATTTGGCTGTGTCCACGTTGCGATTTGGGGCGTTTCCTGTCGCGGGCGCTAGGCCTACCCACACAAGTGAGTGTCATTTTTATCAGGAGACTTGGGGAAACACTGGGTGGAAGGAAACTTGTGGCTCCTCTCAGATTCCAGAACTTTCTGTCACCATAATGTGAGGAAAATTTGTTTTTTAAGCCAAATTTTGAGGTTTGCAAAGGATTCTGCGTAACAGAACCTTGTCAGAGCCCCACAAGTCACCCCATCTTGGATTCCCCTAGGTCTCTAGTTTTCAAAAATGTACAGCTTTGGTAGGTTTCCCTAGGTGCCGGCTGAGCTAGAGGCCAAAATCTACAGGTAGGCACTTTGCAAAAAACACTTCTGTTTTCTTTCAAAAAATGGGATGTCTCCACGTTGCGCTTTGGGGCATTTCCTGAAGTGGGCGCTAGGCCTACCCACACAAGTGAGGTATCATTTTTATCGGGAGACTTGGGGGAACGCTGGGTGGAAGGGAATTTGTGGCTCCTCTCAGATTCCAGAACTTTCTGTCACCGTAATGTGAGGAAAATGTGTTTTTTTAGCCAAATTTTGAGGTTTGCAAAGGATTCTGGGTAACAGAACCTGGTCAGAGCCCCACAAGTCACCCCATCTGGGATTCCCCTAGGTCTCTAATTTTCAAAAATGCACAGGCTTGGTAGGTTTCCCTAGGTGCCGGCTGAGCTAGAGGCCAAAATCTACAGGTAGGCACTTTGCAAAAAACAGCTCTGTTTTCTGTCAAAAAATAGGATGTGTCCACGTTGTGGTTTGGGGCATTTCCTGTTGCGCGCGCTAGGCCTACCCACACAAGTGAGGTATCATTTTTATCGGGAGACTTGGGGGAACGCTGGGTGGAAGGAAATTTGTGCCTCCTCTCAGATTCCAGAACTTTCTGCCACAGAAATGTGAGGAACATGTGTTTTTTTAGCCAAATTTTGAGGTTTGCAAAGGATTCTGGTTAACAGAACCTGGTCAGAGCCCCACAAGTCACCCCATCTTGGATTCCCCTAGGTCTCTAGTTTTCAAAAATGCACAGGTTTGTAGGTTTACCTAGGTGCCAGCTGTGTTAGAGGCCAAAATCTACAGGTAGGCACTTTGCAAAAAACGCCTGTTTTCTTTAAAAAAATGGGATGTGTCCACGTTGCGCTTTGGGGCATTTCCTGTTGCGGGCGCTAGGCCTACCCACACAAGTGAGGTATCATTTTTATCGGGAGACTTGGGGGAACGCTGGGTGGAAGGAAATTTGTGGCTCCTCTCAGATTCCAGAACTTTCTGTCACCATAATATGAGGAACATGTGTTTTTTTAGCCAATATTTGAGGTTTGCAAAGGATTCTGGGTAACCGAACCTGGTCAGAGCCCCACAAGTCACCCCATCTGGGATTCCCCTAGGTCTCTAATTTTCAAAAATACACAGGCTTGGTAGGTTTCCCTAGGTGCCGGCTGAGCTAGAGGCCAAAATCTACAGGTAGGCACTTTGCAAAAAACAGCTCTGTTTTCTGTCAAAAAATAGGATGTGTCCACGTTGTGATTTGGGGCATTTCCTGTTGCGCGCGCTAGGCCTACCCACACAAGTGAGGTATCATTTTTATCGGGAGACTTGGGGGAACGCTGGGTGGAACGAAATTTGTGCCTCCTCTCAGATTCCAGAACTTTCTGCCATAGAAATGTGAGGAACATGTGTTTTTTTAGCCACATTTTGAGGTTTGCAAAGGATTCTGGGTAACAGAACCTGGTCAGAGCCCCACAAGTCACCCCATCTGGGATTCCCCTAGGTCTCTAATTTTCAAAAATGCACAGGCTTGGTAGGTTTCCCTAGGTGCCGGCTGAGCTAGAGGCCAAAATCTACAGGTAGGCACTTTGCAAAAAACAGCTCTGTTTTCTGTAAAAAAATAGGATGTGTCCACGTTGTGGTTTGGGGCATTTCCTGTTGCGCGCGCTAGGCCTACCCACACAAGTGAGGTATCATTTTTATCGGGAGACTTGGGGGAACGCTGGGTGGAAGGAAATTTGTGCCTCCTCTCAGATTCCAGAACTTTCTGCCACAGAAATGTGAGGAACATGTGTTTTTTTAGCCAAATTTTGAGGTTTGCAAAGGATTCTGGTTAACAGAACCTGGTCAGAGCCCCACAAGTCACCCCATCTTGGATTCCCCTAGGTCTCTAGTTTTCAAAAATGCACAGGTTTGTAGGTTTACCTAGGTGCCAGCTGTGTTAGAGGCCAAAATCTACAGGTAGGCACTTTGCAAAAAACGCCTGTTTTCTTTAAAAAAATGGGATGTGTCCACGTTGCGCTTTGGGGCATTTCCTGTTGCGGGCGCTAGGCCTACCCACACAAGTGAGGTATCATTTTTATCGGGAGACTTGGGGGAACGCTGGGTGGAAGGAAATTTGTGGCTCCTCTCAGATTCCAGAACTTTCTGTCACCATAATATGAGGAAAATGTGTTTTTTTAGCCAATATTTGAGGTTTGCTAAGGATTCTGGGTAACCGAACCTGGTCAGAGCCCCACAAGTCACCCCATCTGGGATTCCCCTAGGTCTCTAATTTTCAAAAATACACAGGCTTGGTAGGTTTCCCTAGGTGCCGGCTGAGCTAGAGGCCAAAATCTACAGGTAGGCACTTTGCAAAAAACAGCTCTGTTTTCTGTCAAAAAATAGGATGTGTCCACGTTGTGATTTGGGGCATTTCCTGTTGCGCGCGCTAGGCCTACCCACACAAGTGAGGTATCATTTTTATCGGGAGACTTGGGGGAACGCTGGGTGGAACGAAATTTGTGCCTCCTCTCAGATTCCAGAACTTTCTGCCACAGAAATGTGAGGAACATGTGTTTTTTTAGCCACATTTTGAGGTTTGCAAAGGATTCTGGGTAACAGAACCTGGTCAGAGCCCCACAAGTCACCCCATCTGGGATTCCCCTAGGTCTCTAATTTTCAAAAATGCACAGGCTTGGTAGGTTTCCCTAGGTGCCGGCTGAGCTAGAGGCCAAAATCTACAGGTAGGCACTTTGCAAAAAACAGCTCTGTTTTCTGTCAAAAAATAGGATGTGTCCACGTTGTGGTTTGGGGCATTTCCTGTTGCGCGCGCTAGGCCTACCCACACAAGTGAGGTATCATTTTTATCGGGAGACTTGGGGGAACGCTGGGTGGAAGGAAATTTGTGCCTCCTCTCAGATTCCAGAACTTTCTGCCACAGAAATGTGAGGAACATGTGTTTTTTTAGCCAAATTTTGAGGTTTGCAAAGGATTCTGGTTAACAGAACCTGGTCAGAGCCCCACAAGTCACCCCATCTTGGATTCCCCTAGGTCTCTAGTTTTCAAAAATGCACAGGTTTGTAGGTTTACCTAGGTGCCAGCTGTGTTAGAGGCCAAAATCTACAGGTAGGCACTTTGCAAAAAACGCCTGTTTTCTTTAAAAAAATGGGATGTGTCCACGTTGCGCTTTGGGGCATTTCCTGTTGCGGGCGCTAGGCCTACCCACACAAGTGAGGTATCGTTTTTATCGGGAGACTTGGGGGAACGCTGGGTGGAAGGAAATTTGTGGCTCCTCTCAGATTCCAGAACTTTCTGTCACCATAATATGAGGAAAATGTGTTTTTTTAGCCAATATTTGAGGTTTGCAAAGGATTCTGGGCAACCGAACCTGGTCAGAGCCCCACAAGTCACCCCATCTGGGATTCCCCTAGGTCTCTAATTTTCAAAAATACACAGGCTTGGTAGGTTTCCCTAGGTGCCGGCTGAGCTAGAGGCCAAAATCTACAGGTAGGCACTTTGCAAAAAACAGCTCTGTTTTCTGTCAAAAAATAGGATGTGTCCACGTTGTGATTTGGGGCATTTCCTGTTGCGCGCGCTAGGCCTACCCACACAAGTGAGGTATCATTTTTATCGGGAGACTTGGGGGAACGCTGGGTGGAACGAAATTTGTGCCTCCTCTCAGATTCCAGAACTTTCTGCCACAGAAATGTGAGGAACATGTGTTTTTTTAGCCACATTTTGAGGTTTGCAAAGGATTCTGGGTAACAGAACCTGGTCAGAGCCCCACAAGTCACCCCATCTTGGATTCCCCCAGGTCTCTAGTTTACAAAAATGCACAGGTTTGTAGGTTTCCCTAGGTGCCAGCTGTGCTATAGGCCAAAATCTACAGGTAGGCACTTTGCAAAAAACACCTGTTTTCTTTAAAAAAATGGGATGTGTTCACGTTGCGCTTTGGGGCATTTCCTGTCGCGGGCGCTAGGCCTACCCACACAAGTGAGTGTCATTTTTATCAGGAGACTTGGGGAAACACTGGGTGGAAGGAAACTTGTGGCTCCTCTCAGATTCCAGAACTTTCTGTCACCATAATGTGAGGAAAATTTGTTTTTTAAGCCAAATTTTGAGGTTTGCAAAGGATTCTGCGTAACAGAACCTTGTCAGAGCCCCACAAGTCACCCCATCTTGGATTCCCCTAGGTCTCTAGTTTTCAAAAATGTACAGCTTTGGTAGGTTTCCCTAGGTGCCGGCTGAGCTAGAGGCCAAAATCTACAGGTAGGCACTTTGCAAAAAACACTTCTGTTTTCTTTCAAAAAATGGGATGTCTCCACGTTGCGCTTTGGGGTATTTCCTGTAGTGGGCGCTAGGCCTACCCACACAAGTGAGGTATCATTTTTATCGGGAGACTTGGGGGAACGCTGGGTGGAAGGGAATTTGTGGCTCCTCTCAGATTCCAGAACTTTCTGCCACAGAAATGTGAGGAAAATGTGTTTTTTTAGCCAAATTTTGAGGTTTGCAAAGGATTCTGGGTAACAGAACCTGGTCAGAGCCCCACAAGTCACCCCATCTGGGATTCCCCTAGGTCTCTAATTTTCAAAAATGCACAGGCTTGGTACGTTTCCCTAGGTGCCGGCTGAGCTAGAGGCCAAAATCTACAGGTAGGCACTTTGCAAAAAACAGCTCTGTTTTCTGTCAAAAAATAGGATGTGTCCACATTGTGGTTTGGGGCATTTCCTGTTGCGCGCGCTAGGCCTACCCACACAAGTGAGGTATCATTTTTATCGGGAGACTTGGGGGAACGCTGGGTGGAACGAAATTTGTGCCTCCTCTCAGATTCCAGAACTTTCTGCCACAGAAATGTGAGGAACATGTGTTTTTTTAGCCAAATTTTGAGGTTTGCAAAGGATTCTGGGTAACAGAACCTGGTCAGAGCCCCACAAGTCACCCCATCTTGGATTCCCTTAGGTCTCTAGTTTTCAAAAATGCACAGGTTTGTAGGTTTCCCTAGGTGGCAGCTGTGCTAGAGGCCAAAATCTACAGGTAGGCACTTTGCAAAAAACACCTGTTTTCTTTAAAAAAATGGGATGTGTCCACGTTGCGCTTTGGGGCATTTCCTGTCGCGGGCGCTAGGCCTACCAACACAAGTGAGGTATCATTTTTGTCGGGAGACTTGGGGGAACGCTGGGTGGAAGGAAATTTGTGGTTCATCTCCGATTCCAGAACTTTGTGTCAGCGAAATGTGAGAAAAACGTGTTTTGTTAGCCAAATTTTGAGGTTTGCAAAGGATTCTGGGTAACAGAACCTGGTCAGAGCCCCACAGGTCACCCCATCTTGGATTCCCCTAGGTCTCTAGTTTTAAAAAATGCACAGGTTTGGTAGGTTTCCCTAGGTGCCGGCTGAGCTAGAGGCCAAAATCTACAGGTAGGCACTTTGCAAAAAACAGCTCTGTTTTCTGTCAAAAAATGGGATGTGCCCACGTTGCGCTTTGGGGCATTTCCTGTCACGGGCGCTAGGCCTACCCACACAAGTGAGGTATCATTTTTATCGGGAGACTTGGGGGAACGCTGGATGGAAGGAAATTTGTGCCTCCACTCAGATTCCAGAACTTTCTGCCACAGAAATTTGAGGAACATGCGTTTTTTAGCCAAATTTTGAGATTTGCAAAGGATTCTGGCTAACAGAACCTGGTCAGAGTCCCACAAGTCACCCCATCTTGGATTCCCCAAGGTCTCTAGTTTTCAAAAATGCACAGGTTTTGTAGGTTTCCATAGGTGCCGGCTGAGCTAGAGGCCAAAATGTACAGGCCGGCACTTTGGAAAAAACAGCTGTGTTTTCTATCAAAAAATGGGATGTGTCCATGTTGCGTTTTGGGGCATTTCCTGTCGCGGGCGCTAGGCCTACCAACACAAGTGAGTGTAATTTTTATCAGGAGACTTGGGGGAACGCTGGGTGGAAGGAAATTTGTGGCTCCTCTCAGATTCCAGAACTTTCTGTCACCATAATGTGAGGAAAATGTGTTTTTGTAGCCAAATTTTGAGGTTTGCAAAGGATTCTGGGTAACCGAACCTGGTCAGAGCCCTACAAGTCACCCCATCTTGGATTCCCCTAGGTCTCTAATTTAAAAAAATGCACAGGCTTGGTAGGTTTCCCTAGGTGCCGGCTGAGCTAGAGGCCAAAATCTACAGGTAGGCACTTTGCAAAAAACAGCTCTGTTTTCTGTCAAAAAATAGGATGTGTCCACGTTGTGCTTTGGGGCATTTCCTGTTGCGCGCGCTAGGCCTACCCACACAAGTGAGGTATCATTTTTATCGGGAGACTTGGGGGAACGCTGGGTGGAAGGAAATTTGTGCCTCCTCTCAGATTCCAGAACTTTCTGCCACAGAAATGTGAGGAACATGTGTTTTTTTAGCCAAATTTTGAGGTTTGCAAAGGATTCTGGTTAACAGAACCTGGTCAGAGCCCCACAAGTCACCCCATCTTGGATTCCCCTAGGTCTCTAGTTTTAAAAAATGCACAGGTTTGTAGGTTTACCTAGGTGCTAGCTGTGTTAGAGGCCAAAATCTACAGGTAGGCACTTTGCAAAAAACACCTGTTTTCTTTAAAAAAATGGGATGTGTCCATGTTGCGCTTTGGGGCATTTCCTGTCCCGGGCGCTAGGCCTACCCACACAAGTGAGGTATCATTTTTATCGGGAGACTTGGGGGAACGCTGGGTGGAACGAAATTTGTGCCTCCTCTCAGATTCCAGAACTTTCTGTCACAGAAATGTGAGGAACATGTTTTTTTTAGCCAAATTTTGAGGTTTGCAAAGGATTCTGGGTAACAGAACCTGGTCAGAGCCCCACAAGTCACCCCATCTTGGATTCCCTTAGGTCTCTAGTTTTCAAAAATGCACAGGTTTGTAGGTTTCCCTAGGTGCCAGCTGTGCTAGAGGCCAAAATCTACAGGTAGGCACTTTGCAAAAAACACCTGTTTTCTTTAAAAAAATGGGATGTGTCCACGTTGCGCTTTGGGGCGTTTCCTGTCGCGGGCGCTAGGCCTACCAACACAAGTGAGGTATTATTTTTGTCAGGAGACTTGGGGGAACGCTGGGTGGAAGGAAATTTGTGGTTCATCTCCGATTCCAGAACTTTGTGTCAGCGAAATGTGAGCAAAACGTGTTTTGTTAGCCAAATTTTGAGGTTTGCAAAGGATTCTGGGTAACAGAACCTGGTCAGAGCCCCACAGGTCACCCCATCTTGGATTCCCCTAGGTCTCTAGTTTTAAAAAATGCACAGGTTTGGTAGGTTTCCCTAGGTGCCGGCTGAGCTAGAGGCCAAAATCTACAGGTAGGCACTTTGCAAAAAACAGCTCTGTTTTCTGTCAAAAAATGGGATGTGCCCACGTTGCGCTTTGGGGCATTTCCTGTCACGGGCACTAGGCCTACCCACACAAGTGAGGTATCATTTTTATCGGGAGACTTGGGGGAACGTTGGATGGAAGGAAATTTGTGCCTCCACTCAGATTCCAGAACTTTCTGCCACAGAACTGTGAGGAACATGTGTTTTTTAGCCAAATTTTGAGATTTGCAAAGGATTCTGGCTAACAGAACCTGGTCAGAGTCCCACAAGTCACCCCATCTTGGATTCCACAAGGTCTCTAGTTTTCAAAAATGCACAGGTTTTGTAGGTTTCCCTAGGTGCCGGCTGAGCTAGAGGCCAAAATGTACAGGCTGGCACTTTGGAAAAAACAACTGTGTTTTCTATCAAAAAATGGGATGTGTCCACGTTGCGTTTTGGGGCATTTCCTGTCGCGGGCGCTAGGCCTACCAACACAAGTGAGTGTAATTTTTATCAGGAGACTTGGGGGAACGCTGGGTGGAAGGAAATTTGTGGCTCCTCTCAGATTCCAGAACTTTCTGTCACCATAATGTGAGGAAAATGTGTTTTTGTAGCCAAATTTTGAGGTTTGCAAAGGATTCTGGGTAACCGAACCTGGTCAGAGCCCCACAAGTCACCCCATCTGGGATTCCCCTAGGTCTCTAATTTTCAAAAATACACAGGCTTGGTAGGTTTCCCTAGGTGCCGGCTGAGCTAGAGGCCAAAATCTACAGGTAGGCACTTTGCAAAAAACAGCTCTGTTTTCTGTCAAAAAATAGGATGTGTCCACGTTGTGCTTTGGGGCATTTCCTGTTGCGCGCGCTAGGCCTACCCACACAAGTGAGGTATCATTTTTATCGGGAGACTTGGGGGAACGCTGGGTGGAACGAAATTTGTGCCTCCTCTCAGATTCCAGAACTTTCTGCCACAGAAATGTGAGGAACATTTGTTTTTTTAGCCTCATTTTGAGGTTGGCAAAGGATTCTGCGTAACAGAACCTGGTCAGAGCCCCACAAGTCACCCCATCTTGGAATCCCCCTAGGTCTCTAGTTTTAAAAAATGCACAGGTTTTGTAGGTTTCCCTAGGTGCCGGCTGAGCTAGAGGCCAAAATCTACAGGTAGGCACTTTGCAAAAAACATCTCTGTTTTCTTTAAAAAAATGGGATGTGTCCACGTTGCGTTTTGGGGCATTTCCTGTCGCGGGCGCTAGGCCTACCCACACAAGTGAGTGTCATTTTTGTCAGGAGACTTGGGGGAACGCTGGGTGGAAGGAAATTTGTGGCTCCTCTCAGATTCCAGAACTTTCTGTCACCATAATGTGAGGAAAATGTGTTTTTTTAGCCAAATTTTGAGGTTTGCCAAGGATTCTGGGTAACAGAACCTGGTCAGAGCCCCACAAGTCACCCCATCTTGGATTCCCCTAGGTCTCTAGTTTTAAAAAATGCACAGGTTTGGTAGGTTTCCCTAGGTGCCGGCTGAGCTAGAGGCCAAAATCTACAGGTAGGCACTTTGCAAAAAACAGCTCTGTTTTCTGTCAAAAAATGGGATGTGTCCACGTTGCGTTTTGGGGCATTTCCTGTCGCGGGCGCTAGGCCAACCCACACAAGTGAGTGTCATTTTTGTCAGGAGACTTGGGGGAACGCTGGGTGGAAGGAAATTTGTGGCTCCTCTCAGATTCCAGAACTTTCTGTCACCATAATGTGAGGAAAATGTGTTTTTTTAGCCAAATTTTGAGGTTTGCAAAGGATTCTGGGTAACAGAACCTGGTCAGAGCCCCACAAGTCACCCCTTCTTGGATTCCCCTAGGTCTCTAGTTTTGAAATTTGCACAGGATTGATAGGTTTCCCTAGGTGCCGGCTGAGCTAGAGGCCAAAATCTACAGGTAGGCACTTTGCAAAAAACACTTCTGTTTTCTTTTAAAAAAATGGGATGTCTCCACGTTGCGCTTTGGGGTATTTCCTGTAGCGGGCGCTAGGCCTACCCACACAAGTGAGGTATCATTTTTATCGGGAGACTTGGGGGAACGCTGGGTGTAAGGGAATTTGTGGCTCCTCTCAGATTCCAGAACTTTCTGTCACCATATTGTGAGGAAAATGTGTTTTTTAACCAAATTTTGAGGTTTGCAAAGGATTCTGGGTAACCGAACCTGGTCAGAGCCCCACAAGTCACCCCATCTTGGATTCCCCTAGCTCCCTAGTTTTAAAAAATGCACAGGTTTGGTAAGTTTCCCTAGGTGACGGCTGAGCTAGAGGCCAAAATCTACAGGTAGGCACTTTGCAAAAAATAGCTCTGTTTTCTGTCAAAAAATAGGATGTGTCCACGTTGTGCTTAGGGGCATTTCCTGTAGCACGAGCTAGGCCTACCCACACAAGTGAGGTATCATTTTTATCGGGAGACTTGGGGGAACGCTGGGTGGAAGGAAATTTGTGCCTCCTCTCAGATTCCAGAACTTTCTGCCACAGAAATGTGAGGAACATGTGTTTTTTTAGCCAAATTTTGAGGTTTGCAAAGGATTCTGGATAACAGAACCTGGTCAGAGCCCCACAGGTCACCCCATCTTGGATTCCCCTAGCTCCCTAGTTTTAAAAAATGCACAGGTTTTGTAGGTTACCTTAGGTGCCGCTGAGCTAGAGGCCAAAATCTACAGGTAGTCTCTTTGCAAAAAACACCTCTGTTTTCTTTCAAAAAATGGGATGTGTAGACGTTGCGCTTTAGGGCATTTCCTGTCGCGGGCGCTAGGCCTACCCACACAAGTGAGGTATCATTTTTATCAGGAGACTTGGGGGAACGCTGGGTGGAAGGAAATTTGTGGTTCCTCTCCGATTCCAAAACTTTGTGTCAGCGAAAAGTGAGCAAAAGGTGTTTTTTTTTAGCCAAATTTTGAGGTTTGCAAAGGATTCTGGGTAACAGAACCTGGTCAGAGCCCCACAGGTCACCCAATCTTGGATTCCCCTACGTCTTTAGTTTTCAAAAATGCACAGGTTTGGTAGGTTTCCCTAGGTGCCGGCTGAGCTAGAGGCCAAAATCTACAGGTAGGCACTTTGCAAAAAACAGCTCTGTTTTCTGTCAAAAAATGGGATGTGCCCACGTTGCGCTTTGGGGCATTTCCTGTCACGGGCGCTAGGCCTACCCACACAAGTGAGGTATCATTTTTATTGGGAGACTTGGGGGAACGCTGGGTGGAAGGAAATTTGTGCCTCCTCTCAGATTCCAGAACTTTCTGCAACGGAAATGTGAGGAACATGTATTTTTTTAGCCAAATCTTCAGGTTTGCAAAGGATTCTGGCTAACAGAACCTGGTCAGAGCCCCACAGGTCACCCCATCTTGGATTTCCCTACGTCTTTAGTTTTAAAAAATGCACAGGTTTGGTAGGTTTCCCTAGGTGCCGGCTGAGCTAGAGGCCAAAATCTACAGGTAGGCACTTTGCAAAAAACAGCTCTGTTTTCTGTCAAAAAATGGGATGTGTCCACGTTGCGTTTTGGGGTATTTCCTGTCGCGGGCGCTAGGCCTACCCACACAAGTGAGAGTCATTTTTGTCAGGAGACTTGGGGGAACGCTGGGTGGAAGGAAATTTGTGGCTCCTCTCAGATTCCAGAACTTTCTGTCACCATAATGTTAGGAAAATGTGTTTTTTTAGCCAAATTTTGAGGTTTGCAAAGGATTCTGGGTAACAGAACCTCGTCAGAGCCGCACAAGTCACCCCATCTTGGAATCCCAAGGTCTCTAGTTTTGAAAAATGCACAGGTTTGGTAGGTTTCCCTAGGTGCTGGCTGAGCTAGAGGCCAAAATCTACAGGTAGGCACTTTGCAAAAAACACCTCTGTTTTCTTTCAAAAAATGGGATGTGTCCACGTTGCACTTTGGGGCATTTCCTGTCGCGGGCCCTAGGCCTACACACACAAGTGAGGTATCATTTTTATCGGGAGACTTGGGGGAACGCTGGGTGGAAGGAAATTTGTGGTTCATCTCCGATTCCAGAACTTTGTGTCAGCGAAATGTGAGCAAAACGTGTTTTGTTAGCCAAATTTTGAGGTTTGCAAAGGATTCTGGGTAACAGAACCTGGTCAGAGCCCTACAAGTCACCCCATCTTGGATTCCCCTAGGTCTCTAATTTAAAAAAATGCACAGGCTTGGTAGGTTTCCCTAGGTGCCGGCTGAGCTAGAGGCCAAAATCTACAGGTAGGCACTTTGCAAAAAACAGCTCTGTTTTCTGTCAAAAAATAGGATGTGTCCACGTTGTGCTTTGGGGCATTTCCTGTTGCGCGCGCTAGGCCTACCCACACAAGTGAGGTATCATTTTTATCAGGAGACTTGGGGGAACGCTGGGTGGAAGGAAATTTGTGCCTCCTCTCAGATTCCAGAACTTTCTGCCACAGAAATGTGAGGAACATGTGTTTTTTTAGCCAAATTTTGAGGTTTGCAAAGGATTCTGGTTAACAGAACCTGGTCAGAGCCCCACAAGTCACCCCATCTTGGATTCCCCTAGGTCTCTAGTTTTAAAAAATGCACAGGTTTGTAGGTTAACCTAGGTGCTAGCTGTGTTAGAGGCCAAAATCTACAGGTAGGCACTTTGCAAAAAACACCTGTTTTCTTTAAAAAAATGGGATGTGTCCATGTTGCGCTTTGGGGCATTTCCTGTCCCGGGCGCTAGGCCTACCCACACAAGTGAGGTATCATTTTTATCGGGAGACTTGGGGGAACGCTGGGTGGAACGAAATTTGTGCCTCCTCTCAGATTCCAGAACTTTCTGCCACAGAAATGTGAGGAACATGTTTTTTTTTGCCAAATTTTGAGGTTTGCAAAGGATTCTGGGTAATAGAACCTGGTCAGAGCCCCACAGGTCACCCCATCTTGGATTCCCCTACGTCTCTAGTTTTAAAAAATGCACAGGTTTGGTAGGTTTCCCTAGGTGCCGGCTGAGCTAGAGGCCAAAATCTACAGGTAGGCACTTTGCAAAAAACAGCTCTGTTTTCTGTCAAAAAATGGGATGTGCCCACGTTGCGCTTTGGGGCATTTCCTGTCACAGGCGCTATGCCTACCCACACAAGTGAGGTATCATTTTTATCGGGAGACTTGGGGGAACGTTGGATGGAAGGAAATTTGTGCCTCCACTCAGATTCCAGAACTTTCTGCCACAGAAATGTGAGGAACATGTGTTTTTTAGCCAAATTTTTAGATTTGCAAAGGATTCTGGCTAACAGAACCTGGTCAGAGTCCCACAAGTCACCCCATCTTGGATTCCCCAAGGTCTCTAGTTTTCAAAAATGCACAGGTTTTGTAGGTTTCCCTAGGTGCCGGCTGAGCTAGAGGCCAAAATGTACAGGCCGGCACTTTGGAAAAAACAGCTGTGTTTTCTATCAAAAAATGGGATGTGTCCACGTTGCGTTTTGGGGCATTTCCTGTCGCGGGCGCTAGGCCTACCAACACAAGTGAGTGTAATTTTTATCAGGAGACTTGGGGGAACGCTGGGTGGAAGGAAATTTGTGGCTCCTCTCAGATTCCAGAACTTTCTGTCACCATAATGTGAGGAAAATGTGTTTTTGTAGCCAAATTTTGAGGTTTGCAAAGGATTCTGGGTAACCGAACCTGGTCAGAGCCCCACAAGTCACCCCATCTGGGATTCCCCTAGGTCTCTAATTTTCAAAAATACACAGGCTTGGTAGGTTTCCCTAGGTGCCGGCTGAGCTAGAGGTCAAAATCTACAGGTAGGCACTTTGCAAAAAACAGCTCTGTTTTCTGTCAAAAAATAGGATGTGTCCACGTTGTGCTTTGGGGCATTTCCTGTTGCGCGCGCTAGGCCTACCCACACAAGTAAGGTATCATTTTTATCGGGAGACTTGGGGGAACGCTGGGTGGAACGAAATTTGTGCCTCCTCTCAGATTCCAGAACTTTCTGCCACAGAAATGTGAGGAACATTTGTTTTTTTAGCCTCATTTTGAGGTTGGCAAAGGATTCTGCGTAACAGAACCTGGTCAGAGCCCCACAAGTCACCCCATCTTGGAATCCCCCTAGGTCTCTAGTTTTAAAAAATGCACAGGTTTTGTAGGTTTCCCTAGGTGCCGGCTGAGCTAGAGGCCAAAATCTACAGGTAGGCACTTTGCAAAAAACATCTGTTTCCTTTAAAAAAATGGGATGTGTCCACGTTGCGTTTTGGGGCATTTCCTGTCGCGGGCGCTAGGCCTACCCACACAAGTGAGTGTCATTTTTGTCAGGAGACTTGGGGGAACGCTGGGTGGAAGGAAATTTGTGGCTCCTCTCAGATTCCAGAACTTTCTGTCACCATAATGTGAGGAAAATGTGTTTTTTTAGCCAAATTTTGAGGTTTGCCAAGGATTCTGGGTAACAGAACCTGGTCAGAGCCCCACAAGTCACCCCATCTTGGATTCCCCTAGGTCTCTAGTTTTCAAAAATGCACAGGTTTGGTAGGTTTCCCTAGGTGCCGGCTGAGCTAGAGGCCAAAATCTACAGGTAGGCACTTTGCAAAAAACAGCTCTGTTTTCTGTCAAAAAATGGGATGTGTCCACGTTGCGTTTTGGGGCATTTCCTGTCGCGGGCGCTAGGCCAACCCACACAAGTGAGTGTCATTTTTGTCAGGAGACTTGGGGGAACGCTGGGTGGAAGGAAATTTGTGGCTCCTCTCAGATTCCAGAACTTTCTGTCACCATAATGTGAGGAAAATGTGTTTTTTTAGCCAAATTTTGAGGTTTGCAAAGGATTCTGGGTAACAGAACCTGGTCAGAGCCCCACAAGTCACCCCTTCTTGGATTCCCCAAGGTCTCTAGTTTTGAAAAATGCACAGGATTGATAGGTTTCCCTAGGTGCCGGCTGAGCTAGAGGCCAAAATCTACAGGTAGGCACTTTGCAAAAAACACTTCTGTTTTCTTTTAAAAAAATGGGATGTCTCCACGTTGCGCTTTGGGGTATTTCCTGTAGCGGGCGCTAGGCCTACCCACACAAGTGAGGTACCATTTTTATCGGGAGACTTGGGGGAACGCTGGGTGTAAGGGAATTTGTGGCTCCTCTCAGATTCCAGAACTTTCTGTCACCATATTGTGAGGAAAATGTGTTTTTTAACCAAATTTTGAGGTTTGCAAAGGATTCTGGGTAACCGAACCTGGTCAGAGCCCCACAAGTCACCCCATCTTGGATTCCCCTAGCTCCCTAGTTTTAAAAAATGCACAGGTTTGGTAAGTTTCCCTAGGTGACGGCTGAGCTAGAGGCCAAAATCTACAGGTAGGCACTTTGCAAAAAATAGCTCTGTTTTCTGTCAAAAAATAGGATGTGTCCACGTTGTGCTTAGGGGCATTTCCTGTAGCACGAGCTAGGCCTACCCACACAAGTGAGGTATCATTTTTATCGGGAGACTTGGGGGAACGCTGGGTGGAAGGAAATTTGTGCCTCCTCTCAGATTCCAGAACTTTCTGCCACAGAAATGTGAGGAACATGTGTTTTTTTAGCCAAATTTTGAGGTTTGCAAAGGATTCTGGATAACAGAACCTGGTCAGAGCCCCACAAGTCACCCCATCTTGGATTCCCCTAGCTCCCTAGTTTTAAAAAATGCACAGGTTTTGTAGGTTACCTTAGGTGCCGCTGAGCTAGAGGCCAAAATCTACAGGTAGTCTCTTTGCAAAAAACACCTCTGTTTTCTTTCAAAAAATGGGATGTGTAGACGTTGCGCTTTAGGGCATTTCCTGTCGCGGGCGCTAGGCCTACCCACACAAGTGAGGTATCATTTTTATCAGGAGACTTGGGGGAACGCTGGGTGGAAGGAAATTTGTGGTTCCTCTCCGATTTCAAAACTTTGTGTGAGCGAAATGTGAGCAAAAGGTGTTTTTTTTTAGCCAAATTTTGAGGTTTGCAAAGGATTCTGGGTAACAGAACCTGGTCAGATCCCCACAGGTCACCCAATCTTGGATTCCCCTACGTCTTTAGTTTTCAAAAATGCACAGGTTTGGTAGGTTTCCCTAGGTGCCGGCTGAGCTAGAGGCCAAAATCTACAGGTAGGCACTTTGCAAAAAACAGCTCTGTTTTCTGTCAAAAAATGGGATGTGCCCACGTTGCGCTTTGGGGCATTTCCTGTCACGGGCGCTAGGCCTACCCACACAAGTGAGGTATCATTTTTATTGGGAGACTTGGGGGAACGCTGGGTGGAAGGAAATTTGTGCCTCCTCTCAGATTCCAGAACTTTCTGCAACGGAAATGTGAGGAACATGTATTTTTTTAGCCAAATCTTCAGGTTTGCAAAGGATTCTGGCTAACAGAACCTGGTCAGAGCCCCACAGGTCACCCCATCTTGGATTTCCCTACGTCTTTAGTTTTCAAAAATGCACAGGTTTGGTAGGTTTCCCTAGGTGCCGGCTGAGCTAGAGGCCAAAATCTACAGGTAGGCACTTTGCAAAAAACAGCTCTGTTTTCTGTCAAAAAATGGGATGTGTCCACGTTGCGTTTTGGGGTATTTCCTGTCGCGGGCGCTAGGCCTACCCACACAAGTGAGTGTCATTTTTGTCAGGAGACTTGGGGGAACGCTGGGTGGAAGGAAATTTGTGGCTCCTCTCAGATTCCAGAACTTTCTGTCACCATAATGTTAGGAAAATGTGTTTTTTTAGCCAAATTTTGAGGTTTGCAAAGGATTCTGGGTAACAGAACCTCGTCAGAGCCCCACAAGTCACCCCATCTTGGATTCCCAAGGTCTCTAGTTTTGAAAAATGCACAGGTTTGGTAGGTTTCCCTAGGTGCTGGCTGAGCTAGAGGCCAAAATCTACAGGTAGGCACTTTGCAAAAAACACCTCTGTTTTCTTTCAAAAAATGGGATGTGTCCACGTTGCACTTTGGGGCATTTCCTGTCGCGGGCGCTAGGCCTACCCACACAAGTGAGGTATCATTTTTATCGGGAGACTTGGGGGAACGCTGGGTGGAAGGAAATTTGTGGCTCCTCTCAGATTCCAGAACTTTCTGTCACCATAATATTAGGAAAATTTGTTTTTTTAGCCAAATTGTGAGGTTTGCAAAGGATTCTGGGTAACAGAACCTGGTCAGAGCCCCACAAGTCACCCCATCTGGGATTCCCCTAGGTCTCTAATTTTCAAAAATGCACAGGCTTGGTAGGTTTCCCTAGGTGCCGGCTGAGCTAGAGGCCAAAATCTACAGGTAGGCACTTTGCAAAAAACAGCTCTGTTTTCTGTCAAAAAATAGGAAATGTCCACGTTGTGGTTTGGGGCATTTCCTGTTGCGCGCGCTAGGCCTACCCACACAAGTGAGGTATCATTTTTATCGGGAGACTTGGGGGAACGCTGGGTGGAACGAAATTTGTGCCTCCTCTCAGATTCCAGAACTTTCTGCCACAGAAATGTGAGGAACATGTGTTTTTTTAGCCAAATTTTGAGGTTTGCAAAGGATTCTGGGTAACAGAACCTGGTCAGAGCCCCACAAGTCACCCCATCTTGGATTCCCTTAGGTCTCTAGTTTTCAAAAATGCACAGGTTTGTAGGTTTCCCTAGGTGCCAGCTGTGCTAGAGGCCAAAATCTACAGGTAGGCACTTTGCAAAAAACACCTGTTTTCTTTAAAAAAAATGGGATGTGTCCACGTTGCGCTTTGGGGCATTTCCTGTCGCGGGCGCTAGGCCTACCAACACAAGTGAGGTATCATTTTTGTCGGGAGACTTGGAGGAACGCTGGGTGGAAGGAAATTTGTGGTTCATCTCCGATTCCAGAACTTTGTGTCAGCGAAATGTGAGCAAAACGTGTTTTGTTAGCCAAATTTTGAGGTTTGCAAAGGATTCTGGGTAACAGAACCTGGTCAGAGACCCACAGGTCACCCCATCTTGGATTCCCCTAGGTCTCTAGTTTTAAAAAATGCACAGGTTTGGTAGGTTTCCCTAGGTGCCGGCTGAGCTAGAGGCCAAAATCTACAGGTAGGCACTTTGCAAAAAACAGCTCTGTTTTCTGTCAAAAAATGGGATGTGCCCACGTTGCGCTTTGGGGCATTTCCTGTCACGGGCGCTAGGCCTACCCACACAAGTGAGGTATCATTTTTATCGGGAGACTTGGGGGAACGCTGGATGGAAGGAAATTTGTGCCTCCACTCAGATTCCAGAACTTTCTGCCACAGAAATGTGAGGAACATGTGTTTTTTAGCCAAATTTTTAGATTTGCAAAGGATTCTGGCTAACAGAACCTGGTCAGAGTCCCACAAGTCACCCCATCTTGGATTCCCCAAGGTCTCTAGTTTTCAAAAATGCACAGGTTTTGTAGGTTTCCCTAGGTGCCGGCTGAGCTAGAGGCCAAAATGTACAGGCCGGCACTTTGGAAAAAACAGCTGTGTTTTCTATCAAAAAATGGGATGTGTCCACGTTGCGTTTTGGGGCATTTCCTGTCGCGGGCGCTAGGCCTACCAACACAAGTGAGTGTAATTTTTATCAGGAGACTTGGGGGAACGCTGGGTGGAAGGAAATTTGTGGCTCCTCTCAGATTCCAGAACTTTCTGTCACTATAATGTGAGGAAAATGTGTTTTAGTAGCCAAATTTTGAGGTTTGCAAAGGATTCTGGGTAACCGAACCTGGTCAGAGCCCTACAAGTCACCCCATCTTGGATTCCCCTAGGTCTCTAATTTAAAAAAATGCACAGGGTTGGTAGGTTTCCCTAGGTGCCGGCTGAGCTAGAGGCCAAAATCTACAGGTAGGCACTTTGCAAAAAACAGCTCTGTTTTCTGTCAAAAAATAGGATGTGTCCACGTTGTGCTTTGGGGCATTTCCTGTTGCGCGCGCTAGGCCTACCCACACAAGTGAGGTATCATTTTTATCGGGAGACTTGGGGGAACGCTGGGTGGAAGGAAATTTGTGCCTCCTCTCAGATTCCAGAACTTTCTGCCACAGAAATGTGAGGAACATGTGTTTTTTTAGCCAAATTTTGAGGTTTGCAAAGGATTCTGGTTAACAGAACCTGGTCAGAGCCCCACAAGTCACCCCATCTTGGATTCCCCTAGGTCTCTAGTTTTCAAAAATGCACAGGTTTCTAGGTTTACCTAGGTGCCAGCTGTGTTAGAGGCCAAAATCTACAGGTAGGCACTTTGCAAAAAACACCTGTTTTCTTTAAAATAATGGGATGTGTCCACGTTGCGCTTTGGGGCATTTCCTGTCGCGGGCGCTAGGCCTACCCACACAAGTGAGGTATCATTTTTATCGGGAGACTTGGGGGAACGCTGGGTGGAACGAAATTTGTGCCTCCTCTCAGATTCCAGAACTTTCTGCCACAGAAATGTGAGGAACATGTTTTTTTTAGCCAAATTTCGAGGTTTGCAAAGGATTCTGGGTAACAGAACCTGGTCAGAGCCCCACAAGTCACCCCATCTTGGATTCCCTTAGGTCTCTAGTTTTCAAAAATGCACAGGTTTGTAGGTTTCCCTAGGTGCCAGCTGTGCTAGAGGCCAAAATCTACAGGTAGGCACTTTGCAAAAAACACCTGTTTTCTTTAAAAAAATGGGATGTGTCCACGTTGCGCTTTGGGGCATTTCCTGTCGCGGGCGCTAGGCCTACCAACACAAGTGAGGTATCATTTTTGTCGGGAGACTTGGGGGAACGCTGGGTGGAAGGAAATTTGTGGTTCATCTCCGATTCCAGAACTTTGTGTCAGCGAAATGTGAGCAAAACGTGTTTTGTTAGCCAAATTTTGAGGTTTGCAAAGGATTCTGGGTAACAGAACCTGGTCAGAGCCCCACAGGTCACCCCATCTTGGATTCCCCTAGGTCTCTAGTTTTAAAAAATGCACAGGTTTGGTAGGTTTCCCTAGGTGCCGGCTGAGCTAGAGGCCAAAATCTACAGGTAGGCACTTTGCAAAAAACAGCTCTGTTTTCTGTCAAAAAATGGGATGTGCCCACGTTGCGCTTTGGGGCATTTCCTGTCACGGGCGCTAGGCCTACCCACACAAGTGAGGTATCATTTTTATCGGGAGACTTGGGGGAACGCTGGGTGGAAGGAAATTTGTGCCTCCTCTCAGATTCCAGAACTTTCTGCCACAGAAATGTGAGGAACATGTGTTTTTTTAGCCAAATTTTGAGGTTTGCAAAGGATTCTGGTTAACAGAACCTGGTCAGAGCCCCACAAGTCACCCCATCTTGGATTCCCCTAGGTCTCTAGTTTTCAAAAATGCACAGGTTTCTAGGTTTACCTAGGTGCCAGCTGTGTTAGAGGCCAAAATCTACAGGTAGGCACTTTGCAAAAAACACCTGTTTTCTTTAAAAAAATGGGATGTGTCCACGTTGCGCTTTGGGGCATTTCCTGTCGCGGGCGCTAGGCCTACCCACACAAGTGAGGTATCATTTTTATCGGGAGACTTGGGGGAACGCTGGGTGGAACGAAATTTGTGCCTCCTCTCAGATTCCAGAACTTTCTGCCACAGAAATGTGAGGAACATGTTTTTTTTAGCCAAATTTTGAGGTTTGCAAAGGATTCTGGGTAACAGAACCTGGTCAGAGCCCCACAAGTCACCCCATCTTGGATTCCCTTAGGTCTCTAGTTTTCAAAAATGCACAGGTTTGTAGGTTTCCCTAGGTGCCAGCTGTGCTAGAGGCCAAAATCTACAGGTAGGCACTTTGCAAAAAACACCTGTTTTCTTAAAAAAAATGGGATGTGTCCACGTTGCGCTTTGGGGCATTTCCTCTCGCGGGCGCTAGGCCTACCAACACAAGTGAGGTATCATTTTTGTCTGGAGACTTGGGGGAACGCTGGGTGGAAGGAAATTTGTGGTTCATCTCCGATTCCAGAACTTTGTGTCAGCGAAATGTGAGCAAAACGTGTTTTGTTAGCCAAATTTTGAGGTTTGCAAAGGATTCTGGGTAACAGAACCTGGTCAGAGCCCCACAGGTCACCCCATCTTGGATTCCCCTAGGTCTCTAGTTTTAAAAAATGCACAGGTTTGGTAGGTTTCCCTAGGTGCCGGCTGAGCTAGAGGCCAAAATCTACAGGTAGGCACTTTGCAAAAAACAGCTCTGTTTTCTGTCAAAAAATGGGATGTGCCCACGTTGCGCTTTGGGGCATTTCCTGTCACGGGCGCTAGGCCTACCCACACAAGTGAGGTATCATTTTTATCGGGAGACTTGGGGGAACGCTGGATGGAAGGAAATTTGTGCCTCCACTCAGATTCCAGAACTTTCTGCCACAGAAATGTGAAGAACATGTGTTTTTTAGCCAAATTTTGAGATTTGCAAAGGATTCTGGCTAACAGAACCTGGTCAGAGTCCCACAAGTCACCCCATCTTGGATTCCCCAAGGTCTCTAGTTTTAAAAAATGCACAGGTTTTGTAGGTTTCCCTAGGTGCCGGCTGAGCTAGAGGCCAAAATGTACAGGCTGGCACTTTGGAAAAAACAGCTGTGTTTTCTATCAAAAAATGGGATGTGTCCACGTTGCGTTTTGGGGCATTTCCTGTCGCGGGCGCTAGGCCTACCAACACAAGTGAGTGTAATTTTTATCAGGAGACTTGGGGGAACGATGGGTGGAAGGAAATTTGTGGCTCCTCTCAGATTCCAGAACTTTCTGTCACCATAATGTGAGGAAAATGTGTTTTTGTAGCCAAATTTTGAGGTTTGCAAAGGATTCTGGGTAACCGAACCTGGTCAGAGCCCCACAAGTCACCCCATCTGGGATTCCCCTAGGTCTCTAATTTTCAAAAATACACAGGCTTGGTAGGTTTCCCTAGGTGCCGGCTGAGCTAGAGGCCAAAATCTACAGGTAGGCACTTTGCAAAAAACAGCTCTGTTTTCTGTCAAAAAATAGGATGTGTCCACGTTGTGCTTTGGGGCATTTCCTGTTGCGTGCGCTAGGCCTACCCACACAAGTGAGGTATCATTTTTATCGGGAGACGTGGGGGAACGCTGGGTGGAACGAAATTTGTGCCTCCTCTCAGATTCCAGAACTTTCTGCCACAGAAATGTGAGGAACATTTGTTTTTTTAGCCACATTTTGAGGTTTGCAAAGGATTCTGGGTAACAGAACCTGGTCAGAGCCCCACAAGTCACCCCATCTTGGATTCCCCCAGGTCTCTAGTTTACAAAAAAACACAGGTTTGTAGGTTTCCCTAGGTGCCAGCTGTGCTAGAGGCCAAAATCTACAGGTAGGCACTTTGCAAAAAACACCTGTTTTCTTTAAAAAAATGGGATGTGTCCACGTTGCGCTTTGGGGCATTTCCTGTCGCGGGCGCTAGGCCTACCAACACAAGTGAGGTATCATTTTTGTCGGGAGACTTGGGGGAACGCTGGGTGGAAGGAAATTTGTGGTTCATCTCCGATTCCAGAACTTTGTGTCAGCGAAATGTGAGCAAAACGTGTTTTGTTAGCCAAATTTTGAGGTTTGCAAAGGATTCTGGGTAACAGAACCTGGTCAGAGCCCCACAGGTCACCCCATCTTGTATTCCCCTAGGTCTCTAGTTTTCAAAAATGCACAGGTTTGTAGGTTTACCTAGGTGCCAGCTGTGTTAGAGGCCAAAATCTACAGGTAGGCACTTTGCAAAAAACGCCTGTTTTCTTTAAAAAAATGGGATGTGTCCACGTTGCGCTTTGGGGCATTTCCTGTCGCGGGCGCTAGGCCTACCCACACAAGTGAGGTATCATTTTTATCGGGAGACTTGGGGGAACGCTGGGTGGAAGGAAATTTGTGGCTCCTCTCAGATTCCAGAACTTTCTGTCACCATAATATGAGGAAAATTTGTTTTTTTAGCCAAATTTTGAGGTTTGCAAAGGATTCTGGGTAACCGAACCTGGTCAGAGCCCCACAAGTCACCCCATCTGGGATTCCCCTAGGTCTCTAATTTTCAAAAATACACAGGCTTGGTAGGCTTCCCTAGGTGCCGGCTGAGCTAGAGGCCAAAATCTACAGGTAGGCACTTTGCAAAAAACAGCTCTGTTTTCTGTCAAAAAATAGGATGTGTCCACGTTGTGCTTTGGGGCATTTCCTGTTGCGTGCGCTAGGCCTACCCACACAAGTGAGGTATCATTTTTATCGGGAGACTTGGGGGAACGCTGGGTGGAAGGAAATTTGTGCCTCCTCTCAGATTCCAGAACTTTCTGCCACAGAAATGTGAGGAACATGTGTTTTTTTAGCCAAATTTTGAGGTTTGCAAAGGATTCTGGTTAACAGAACCTGGTCAGAGCCCCACAAGTCACCCCATCTTGGATTCCCCTAGGTCTCTAGTTTTAAAAAATGCACAGGTTTCTAGGTTTACCTAGGTGCCAGCTGTGTTAGAGGCCAAAATCTACAGGTAGGCACTTTGCAAAAAACACCTGTTTTCTTTAAAATAATGGGATGTGTCCACGTTGCGCTTTGGGGCATTTCCTGTCGCGGGCGCTAGGCCTACCCACACAAGTGAGGTATCATTTTTATCGGGAGACTTGGGGGAACGCTGGGTGGAACGAAATTTGTGCCTCCTCTCAGATTCCAGAACTTTCTGCCACAGAAATGTGAGGAACATGTTTTTTTAGCCAAATTTTGAGGTTTGCAAAGGATTCTGGGTAACAGAACCTGGTCAGAGCCCCACAAGTCACCCCATCTTGGATTCCCTTAGGTCTCTAGTTTTCAAAAATGCACAGGTTTGTAGGTTTCCCTAGGTGCCAGCTGTGCTAGAGGCCAAAATCTACAGGTAGGCACTTTGCAAAAAACACCTGTTTTCTTTAAAAAAATGGGATGTGTCCACGTTGCGCTTTGGGGCATTTCCTGTCGCGGGCGCTAGGCCTACCAACACAAGTGAGGTATCATTTTTGTCGGGAGACTTGGGGGAACGCTGGGTGGAAGGAAATTTGTGGTTCATCTCCGATTCCAGAACTTTGTGTCAGCGAAATGTGAGCAAAACGTGTTTTGTTAGCCAAATTTTGAGGTTTGCAAAGGATTCTGGGTAACAGAACCTGGTCAGAGCCCCACAGGTCACCCCATCTTGGATTCCCCTAGGTCTCTAGTTTTAAAAAATGCACAGGTTTGGTAGGTTTCCCTAGGTGCCGGCTGAGCTAGAGGCCAAAATCTACAGGTAGGCACTTTGCAAAAAACAGCTCTGTTTTCTGTCAAAAAATGGGATGTGCCCACGTTGCGCTTTGGGGCATTTCCTGTCACGGGCGCTAGGCCTACCCACACAAGTGAGGTATCATTTTTATCGGGAGACTTGGGGGAACGCTGGGTGGAAGGAAATTTGTGCCTCCTCTCAGATTCCAGAACTTTCTGCCACAGAAATGTGAGGAACATGTGTTTTTTTAGCCAAATTTTGAGGTTTGCAAAGGATTCTGGTTAACAGAACCTGGTCAGAGCCCCACAAGTCACCCCATCTTGGATTCCCCTAGGTCTCTAGTTTTCAAAAATGCACAGGTTTCTAGGTTTACCTAGGTGCCAGCTGTGTTAGAGGCCAAAATCTACAGGTAGGCACTTTGCAAAAAACACCTGTTTTCTTTAAAAAAATGGGATGTGTCCACGTTGCGCTTTGGGGCATTTCCTGTCGCGGGCGCTAGGCCTACCCACACAAGTGAGGTATCATTTTTATCGGGAGACTTGGGGGAACGCTGGGTGGAACGAAATTTGTGCCTCCTCTCAGATTCCAGAACTTTCTGCCACAGAAATGTGAGGAACATGTTTTTTTTAGCCAAATTTTGAGGTTTGCAAAGGATTCTGGGTAACAGAACCTGGTCAGAGCCCCACAAGTCACCCCATCTTGGATTCCCTTAGGTCTCTAGTTTTCAAAAATGCACAGGTTTGTAGGTTTCCCTAGGTGCCAGCTGTGCTAGAGGCCAAAATCTACAGGTAGGCACTTTGCAAAAAACACCTGTTTTCTTTAAAAAAATGGGATGTGTCCACGTTGCGCTTTGGGGCATTTCCTGTCGCGGGCGCTAGGCCTACCAACACAAGTGAGGTATCATTTTTGTCGGGAGACTTGGGGGAACGCTGGGTGGAAGGAAATTTGTGGTTCATCTCCGATTCCAGAACTTTGTGTCAGCGAAATGTGAGCAAAACGTGTTTTGTTAGCCAAATTTTGAGGTTTGCAAAGGATTCTGGGTAACAGAACCTGGTCAGAGCCCCACAGGTCACCCCATCTTGGATTCCCCTAGGTCTCTAGTTTTAAAAAATGCACAGGTTTGGTAGGTTTCCCTAGGTGCCGGCTGAGCTAGAGGCCAAAATCTACAGGTAGGCACTTTGCAAAAAACAGCTCTGTTTTCTGTCAAAAAATGGGATGTGCCCACGTTGCGCTTTGGGGCATTTCCTGTCACGGGCGCTAGGCCTACCCACACAAGTGAGGTATAATTTTTATCGGGAGACTTGGGGGAACGCTGGGTGGAAGGAAATTTGTGCCTCCTCTCAGATTCCAGAACTTTCTGCCACAGAAATGTGAGGAACATGTGTTTTTTTAGCCAAATTTTGAGGTTTGCAAAGGATTCTGGTTAACAGAACCTGGTCAGAGCCCCACAAGTCACCCCATCTTGGATTCCCCTAGGTCTCTAGTTTTCAAAAATGCACAGGTTTCTAGGTTTACCTAGGTGCCAGCTGTGTTAGAGGCCAAAATCTACAGGTAGGCACTTTGCAAAAAACACCTGTTTTCTTTAAAAAAATGGGATGTGTCCACGTTGCGCTTTGGGGCATTTCCTGTCGCGGGCGCTAGGCCTACCCACACAAGTGAGGTATCATTTTTGTCGGGAGACTTGGGGGAACGCTGGGTGGAACGAAATTTGTGCCTCCTCTCAGATTCCAGAACTTTCTGCCACAGAAATGTGAGGAACATGTTTTTTTTAGCCAAATTTTGAGGTTTGCAAAGGATTCTGGGTAACAGAACCTGGTCAGAGCCCCACAAGTCACCCCATCTTGGATTCCCTTAGGTCTCTAGTTTTCAAAAATGCACAGGTTTGTAGGTTTCCCTAGGTGCCAGCTGTGCTAGAGGCCAAAATCTACAGGTAGGCACTTTGCAAAAAACACCTGTTTTCTTTAAAAAAATGGGATGTGTCCACGTTGCGCTTTGGGGCATTTCCTGTCGCGGGCGCTAGGCCTACCAACACAAGTGAGGTATCATTTTTGTCGGGAGACTTGGGGGAACGCTGGGTGGAAGGAAATTTGTGGTTCATCTCCGATTCCAGAACTTTGTGTCAGCGAAATGTGAGCAAAACGTGTTTTGTTAGCCAAATTTTGAGGTTTGCAAAGGATTCTGGGTAACAGAACCTGGTCAGAGCCCCACAGGTCACCCCATCTTGGATTCCCCTAGGTCTCTAGTTTTAAAAAATGCACAGGTTTGGTAGGTTTCCCTAGGTGCCGGCTGAGCTAGAGGCCAAAACCTACAGGTAGGCACTTTGCAAAAAACAGCTCTGTTTTCTGTCAAAAAATGGGATGTGCCCACGTTGCGCTTTGGGGCATTTCCTGTCACGGGCGCTAGGCCTACCCACACAAGTGAGGTATCATTTTTATCGGGAGACTTGGGGGAACGCTGGGTGGAAGGAAATTTGTGCCTCCTCTCAGATTCCAGAACTTTCTGCCACAGAAATGTGAGGAACATGTTTTTTTTAGCCAAATTTTGAGGTTTGCAAAGGATTCTGGGTAACAGAACCTGGTCAGAGCCCCACAAGTCACCCCATCTTGGATTCCCTTAGGTCTCTAGTTTTCAAAAATGCACAGGTTTGTAGGTTTCCCTAGGTGCCAGCTGTGCTAGAGGCCAAAATCTACAGGTAGGCACTTTGCAAAAAACACCTGTTTTCTTTAAAAAAATGGGATGTGTCCACGTTGCGCTTTGGGGCATTTCCTGTCGCGGGCGCTAGGCCTACCAACACAAGTGAGGTATCATTTTTGTCGGGAGACTTGGGGGAACGCTGGGTGGAAGGAAATTTGTGGTTCATCTCCGATTCCAGAACTTTGTGTCAGCGAAATGTGAGCAAAACGTGTTTTGTTAGCCAAATTTTGAGGTTTGCAAAGGATTCTGGGTAACAGAACCTGGTCAGAGCCCCACAGGTCACCCCATCTTGGATTCCCCTAGGTCTCTAGTTTTAAAAAATGCACAGGTTTGGTAGGTTTCCCTAGGTGCCGGCTGAGCTAGAGGCCAAAATCTACAGGTAGGCACTTTGCAAAAAACAGCTCTGTTTTCTGTCAAAAAATGGGATGTGCCCACGTTGCGCTTTGGGGCATTTCCTGTCACGGGCGCTAGGCCTACCCACACAAGTGAGGTATCATTTTTATCGGGAGACTTGGGGGAACGCTGGGTGGAAGGAAATTTGTGCCTCCTCTCAGATTCCAGAACTTTCTGCCACAGAAATGTGAGGAACATGTGTTTTTTTAGCCAAATTTTGAGGTTTGCAAAGGATTCTGGTTAACAGAACCTGGTCAGAGCCCCACAAGTCACCCCATCTTGGATTCCCCTAGGTCTCTAGTTTTCAAAAATGCACAGGTTTCTAGGTTTACCTAGGTGCCAGCTGTGTTAGAGGCCAAAATCTACAGGTAGGCACTTTGCAAAAAACACCTGTTTTCTTTAAAAAAATGGGATGTGTCCACGTTGCGCTTTGGGGCATTTCCTGTCGCGGGCGCTAGGCCTACCCACACAAGTGAGGTATCATTTTTATCGGGAGACTTGGGGGAATGCTGGGTGGAACGAGATTTGTGCCTCCTCTCAGATTCCAGAACTTTCTGCCACAGAAATGTGAGGAACATGGTTTTTTTAGCCAAATTTTGAGGTTTGCAAAGGATTCTGGGTAACAGAACCTGGTCAGAGCCCCACAAGTCACCCCATCTTGGATTCCCTTAGGTCTCTAGTTTTCAAAAATGCACAGGTTTGTAGGTTTCCCTAGGTGCCAGCTGTGCTAGAGGCCAAAATCTACAGGTAGGCACTTTGCAAAAAACACCTGTTTTCTTTAAAAAAATGGGATGTGTCCACGTTGCGCTTTGGGGCATTTCCTGTCGCGGGCGCTAGGCCTACCAACACAAGTGAGGTATCATTTTTGTCGGGAGACTTGGGGGAACGCTGGGTGGAAGGAAATTTGTGGTTCATCTCCGATTCCAGAACTTTGTGTCAGCGAAATGTGAGCAAAACGTGTTTTGTTAGCCAAATTTTGAGGTTTGCAAAGGATTCTGGGTAACAGAACCTGGTCAGAGCCCCACAGGTCACCCCATCTTGGATTCCCCTAGGTCTCTAGTTTTAAAAAATGAACAGGTTTGGTAGGTTTCCCTAGGTGCCGGCTGAGCTAGAGGCCAAAATCTACAGGTAGGCACTTTGCAAAAAACACCTATTTTCTTTAAAAAAATGGGATGTGTCCACGTTGCGCTTTGGGGCATTTCCTGTCGCGGGCCCTCGGCCTACCCACACAAGTGAGGTATCATTTTTATCGGGAGACTTGGGGGAACGCTGGATGGAAGGAAATTTGTGCCTCCACTCAGATTCCAGAACTTTCTGCCACAGAAATGTGAGGAACATGTGTTTTTTAGCCAAATTTTTAGATTTGCAAAGGATTCTGGCTAACAGAACCTGGTCAGAGTCCCACAAGTCACCCCATCTTGGATTCCCCAAGGTCTCTAGTTTTCAAAAATGCACAGGTTTTGTAGGTTTCCCTAGGTGCCGGCTGAGCTAGAGGCCAAAATGTACAGGCCGGCACTTTGGAAAAAAACAGCTGTGTTTTCTATCAAAAAATGGGATGTGTCCACGTTGCGTTTTGGGGCATTTCCTGTCTCGGGCGCTAGGCCTACCAACACAAGTGAGTGTAATTTTTATCAGGAGACTTGGGGGAACGCTGGGTGGAAGGAAATTTGTGGCTCCTCTCAGATTCCAGAACTTTCTGTCACCATAATGTGAGGAAAATGTGTTTTAGTAGCCAAATTTTGAGGTTTGCAAAGGATTCTGGGTAACCGAACCTGGTCAGAGCCCTACAAGTCACCCCATCTTGGATTCCCCTAGGTCTCTAATTTAAAAAAATGCACAGGGTTGGTAGGTTTCCCTAGGTGCCGGCTGAGCTAGAGGCCAAAATCTACAGGTAGGCACTTTGCAAAAAACAGCTCTGTTTTCTGTCAAAAAATAGGATGTGTCCACGTTGTGCTTTGGGGCATTTCCTGTTGCGCGCGCTAGGCCTACCCACACAAGTGAGGTATCATTTTTATCGGGAGACTTGGGGGAACGCTGGGTGGAAGGAAATTCGTGCCTCCTCTCAGATTCCAGAACTTTCTGCCACAGAAATGTGAGGAACATGTGTTTTTTTAGCCAAATTTTGAGGTTTGCAAAGGATTCTGGTTAACAGAACCTGGTCAGAGCCCCACAAGTCACCCCATCTTGGATTCCCCTAGGTCTCTAGTTTTCAAAAATGCACAGGTTTCTAGGTTTACCTAGGTGCCAGCTGTGTTAGAGGCCAAAATCTACAGGTAGGCACTTTGCAAAAAACACCTGTTTTCTTTAAAATAATGGGATGTGTCCACGTTGCGCTTTGGGGCATTTCCTGTCGCGGGGCGCTAGGCCTACCCACACAAGTGAGGTATCATTTTTATCGGGAGACTTGGGGGAACGCTGGGTGGAAGGAAATTTGTGCCTCCTCTCAGATTCCAGAACTTTCTGCCACAGAAATGTGAGGAACATGTTTTTTTTAGCCAAATTTTGAGGTTTGCAAAGGATTCTGGGTAACAGAACCTGGTCAGAGCCCCACAAGTCACCCCATCTTGGATTCCCTTAGGTCTCTAGTTTTCAAAAATGCACAGGTTTGTAGGTTTCCCTAGGTGCCAGCTGTGCTAGAGGCCAAAATCTACAGGTAGGCACTTTGCAAAAAACACCTGTTTTCTTTAAAAAAATGGGATGTGTCCACGTTGCGCTTTGGGGCATTTCCTGTCGCGGGCGCTAGGCCTACCAACACAAGTGAGGTATCATTTTTGTCGGGAGACTTGGGGGAACGCTGGGTGGAAGGAAAATTGTGGTTCATCTCCGATTCCAGAACTTTGTGTCAGCGAAATGTGAGCAAAACGTGTTTTGTTAGCCAAATTTTGAGGTTTGCAAAGGATTCTGGGTAACAGAACCTGGTCAGAGCCCCACAGGTCACCCCATCTTGGATTCCCCTAGGTCTCTAGTTTTAAAAAATGCACAGGTTTGGTAGGTTTCCCTAGGTGCCGGCTGAGCTAGAGGCCAAAATCTACAGGTAGGCACTTTGCAAAAAACAGCTCTGTTTTCTGTCAAAAAATGGGATGTGCCCACGTTGCGCTTTGGGGCATTTCCTGTCACGGGCGCTAGGCCTACCCACACAAGTGAGGTATCATTTTTATCGGGAGACTTGGGGGAACGCTGGGTGGAAGGAAATTTGTGCCTCCTCTCAGATTCCAGAACTTTCTGCCACAGAAATGTGAGGAACATGTGTTTTTTTAGCCAAATTTTGAGGTTTGCAAAGGATTCTGGTTAACAGAACCTGGTCAGAGCCCCACAAGTCACCCCATCTTGGATTCCCCTAGGTCTCTAGTTTTCAAAAATGCACAGGTTTCTAGGTTTACCTAGGTGCCAGCTGTGTTAGAGGCCAAAATCTACAGGTAGGCACTTTGCAAAAAACACCTGTTTTCTTTAAAAAAATGGGATGTGTCCACGTTGCGCTTTGGGGCATTTCCTGTCGCGGGCGCTAGGCCTACCCACACAAGTGAGGTATCATTTTTATCGGGAGACTTGGGGGAACGCTGGGTGGAACGAAATTTGTGCCTCCTCTCAGATTCCAGAACTTTCTGCCACAGAAATGTGAGGAACATGTTTTTTTTAGCCAAATTTTGAGGTTTGCAAAGGATTCTGGGTAACAGAACCTGGTCAGAGCCCCACAAGTCACCCCATCTTGGATTCCCTTAGGTCTCTAGTTTTCAAAAATGCACAGGTTTGTAGGTTTCCCTAGGTGCCAGCTGTGCTAGAGGCCAAAATCTACAGGTAGGCACTTTGCAAAAAACACCTGTTTTCTTTAAAAAAATGGGATGTGTCCACGTTGCGCTTTGGGGCATTTCCTGTCGCGGGCGCTAGGCCTACCAACACAAGTGAGGTATCATTTTTGTCGGGAGACTTGGGGGAACGCTGGGTGGAAGGAAATTTGTGGTTCATCTCCGATTCCAGAACTTTGTGTCAGCGAAATGTGAGCAAAACGTGTTTTGTTAGCCAAATTTTGAGGTTTGCAAAGGATTCTGGGTAACAGAACCTGGTCAGAGCCCCACAGGTCACCCCATCTTGGATTCCCCTAGGTCTCTAGTTTTAAAAAATGAACAGGTTTGGTAGGTTTCCCTAGGTGCCGGCTGAGCTAGAGGCCAAAATCTACAGGTAGGCACTTTGCAAAAAACACCTATTTTCTTTAAAAAAATGGGATGTGTCCACGTTGCGCTTTGGGGCATTTCCTGTCGCGGGCCCTCGGCCTACCCACACAAGTGAGGTATCATTTTTATCGGGAGACTTGGGGGAACGCTGGATGGAAGGAAATTTGTGCCTCCACTCAGATTCCAGAACTTTCTGCCACAGAAATGTGAGGAACATGTGTTTTTTAGCCAAATTTTTAGATTTGCAAAGGATTCTGGCTAACAGAACCTGGTCAGAGTCCCACAAGTCACCCCATCTTGGATTCCCCAAGGTCTCTAGTTTTCAAAAATGCACAGGTTTTGTAGGTTTCCCTAGGTGCCGGCTGAGCTAGAGGCCAAAATGTACAGGCCGGCACTTTGGAAAAAACAGCTGTGTTTTCTATCAAAAAATGGGATGTGTCCACGTTGCGTTTTGGGGCATTTCCTGTCGCGGGCGCTAGGCCTACCAACACAAGTGAGTGTAATTTTTATCAGGAGACTTGGGGGAACGCTGGGTGGAAGGAAATTTGTGGCTCCTCTCAGATTCCAGAACTTTCTGTCACCATAATGTGAGGAAAATGTGTTTTAGTAGCCAAATTTTGAGGTTTGCAAAGGATTCTGGGTAACCGAACCTGGTCAGAGCCCTACAAGTCACCCCATCTTGGATTCCCCTAGGTCTCTAATTTAAAAAAATGCACAGGGTTGGTAGGTTTCCCTAGGTGCCGGCTGAGCTAGAGGCCAAAATCTACAGGTAGGCACTTTGCAAAAAACAGCTCTGTTTTCTGTCAAAAAATAGGATGTGTCCACGTTGTGCTTTGGGGCATTTCCTGTTGCGCGCGCTAGGCCTACCCACACAAGTGAGGTATCATTTTTATCGGGAGACTTGGGGGAACGCTGGGTGGAAGGAAATTTGTGCCTCCTCTCAGATTCCAGAACTTTCTGCCACAGAAATGTGAGGAACATGTGTTTTTTTAGCCAAATTTTGAGGTTTGCAAAGGATTCTGGTTAACAGAACCTGGTCAGAGCCCCACAAGTCACCCCATCTTGGATTCCCCTAGGTCTCTAGTTTTCAAAAATGCACAGGTTTCTAGGTTTACCTAGGTGCCAGCTGTGTTAGAGGCCAAAATCTACAGGTAGGCACTTTGCAAAAAACACCTGTTTTCTTTAAAATAATGGGATGTGTCCACGTTGCGCTTTGGGGCATTTCCTGTCGCGGGCGCTAGGCCTACCCACACAAGTGAGGTATCATTTTTATCGGGAGACTTGGGGGAACGCTGGGTGGAACGAAATTTGTGCCTCCTCTCAGATTCCAGAACTTTCTGCCACAGAAATGTGAGGAACATGTTTTTTTTAGCAAATTTTGAGGTTTGCAAAGGATTCTGGGTAACAGAACCTGGTCAGAGCCCCACAAGTCACCCCATCTTGGATTCCCTTAGGTCTCTAGTTTTCAAAAATGCACAGGTTTGTAGGTTTCCCTAGGTGCCAGCTGTGCTAGAGGCCAAAATCTACAGGTAGGCACTTTGCAAAAAACACCTGTTTTCTTTAAAAAAATGGGATGTGTCCACGTTGCGCTTTGGGGCATTTCCTGTCGCGGGCGCTAGGCCTACCAACACAAGTGAGGTATCATTTTTGTCTGGAGACTTGGGGGGAACGCTGGGTGGAAGGAAATTTGTGGTTCATCTCCGATTCCAGAACTTTGTGTCAGCGAAATGTGAGCAAAACGTGTTTTGTTAGCCAAATTTTGAGGTTTGCAAAGGATTCTGGGTAACAGAACCTGGTCAGAGCCCCACAGGTCACCCCATCTTGGATTCCCCTAGGTCTCTAGTTTTAAAAAATGCACAGGTTTGGTAGGTTTCCCTAGGTGCCGGCTGAGCTAGAGGCCAAAATCTACAGGTAGGCACTTTGCAAAAAACAGCTCTGTTTTCTGTCAAAAAATGGGATGTGCCCACGTTGCGCTTTGGGGCATTTCCTGTCACGGGCGCTAGGCCTACCCACACAAGTGAGGTAATATTTTTATCGGGAGACTTGGGGGAACGCTGGATGGAAGGAAATTTGTGCCTCCACTCAGATTCCAGAACTTTCTGCCACAGAAATGTGAGGAACATGTGTTTTTTAGCCAAATTTTGAGATTTGCAAAGGATTCTGGCTAACAGAACCTGGTCAGAGTCCCACAAGTCACCCCATCTTGGATTCCCCAAGGTCTCTAGTTTTAAAAAATGCACAGGTTTTGTAGGTTTCCCTAGGTGCCGGCTGAGCTAGAGGCCAAAATGTACAGGCTGGCACTTTGGAAAAAACAGCTGTGTTTTCTATCAAAAAATGGGATGTGTCCACGTTGCGTTTTGGTGCATTTCCTGTCGCGGGCGCTAGGCCTACCAACACAAGTGAGTGTAATTTTTATCAGGAGACTTGGGGGAACGATGGGTGGAAGGAAATTTGTGGCTCCTCTCAGATTCCAGAACTTTCTGTCACCATAATGTGAGGAAAATGTGTTTTTGTAGCCAAATTTTGAGGTTTGCAAAGGATTCTGGGTAACCGAACCTGGTCAGAGCCCCACAAGTCAACCCATCTGGGATTCCCCTAGGTCTCTAATTTTCAAAAATACACAGGCTTGGTAGGTTTCCCTAGGTGCCGGCTGAGCTAGAGGCCAAAATCTACAGGTAGGCACTTTGCAAAAAACAGCTCTGTTTTCTGTCAAAAAATAGGATGTGTCCACGTTGTGCTTTGGGGCATTTCCTGTTGCGCGCGCTAGGCCTACCCACACAAGTGAGGTATCATTTTTATCGGGAGACGTGGGGGAACGCTGGGTGGAACGAAATTTGTGCCTCCTCTCAGATTCCAGAACTTTCTGCCACAGAAATGTGAGGAACATTTGTTTTTTTAGCCACATTTTGAGGTTTGCAAAGGATTCTGGGTAACAGAACCTGGTCAGAGCCCCACAAGTCACCCCATCTTGGATTCCCCCAGGTCTCTAGTTTACAAAAAAACACAGGTTTGTAGGTTTCCCTAGGTGCCAGCTGTGCTAGAGGCCAAAATCTACAGGTAGGCACTTTGCAAAAAACACCTGTTTTCTTTAAAAAAATGGGATGTGTCCACGTTGCGCTTTGGGGCATTTCCTGTCGCGGGCGCTAGGCCTACCAACACAAGTGAGGTATCATTTTTGTCGGGAGACTTGGGGGAACGCTGGGTGGAAGGAAATTTGTGGTTCATCTCCGATTCCAGAACTTTGTGTCAGCGAAATGTGAGCAAAACGTGTTTTGTTAGCCAAATTTTGAGGTTTGCAAAGGATTCTGGGTAACAGAACCTGGTCAGAGCCCCACAGGTCACCCCATCTTGTATTCCCCTAGGTCTCTAGTTTTCAAAAATGCACAGGTTTGTAGGTTTACCTAGGTGCCAGCTGTGTTAGAGGCCAAAATCTACAGGTAGGCACTTTGCAAAAAACGCCTGTTTTCTTTAAAAAAATGGGATGTGTCCACGTTGCGCTTTGGGGCATTTCCTGTCGCGGGCGCTAGGCCTACCCACACAAGTGAGGTATCATTTTTATCGGGAGACTTGGGGGAACGCTGGGTGGAAGGAAATTTGTGGCTCCTCTCAGATTCCAGAACTTTCTGTCACCATAATATGAGGAAAATTTGTTTTTTTAGCCAAATTTTGAGGTTTGCAAAGGATTCTGGGTAACCGAACCTGGTCAGAGCCCCACAAGTCACCCCATCTGGGATTCCCCTAGGTCTCTAATTTTCAAAAATACACAGGCTTGGTAGGCTTCCCTAGGTGCCGGCTGAGCTAGAGGCCAAAATCTACAGGTAGGCACTTTGCAAAAAACAGCTCTGTTTTCTGTCAAAAAATAGGATGTGTCCACGTTGTGCTTTGGGGCATTTCCTGTTGCGCGCGCTAGGCCTACCCACACAAGTGAGGTATCATTTTTATCGGGAGACTTGGGGGAACGCTGGGTGGAAGGAAATTTGTGCCTCCTCTCAGATTCCAGAACTTTCTGCCACAGAAATGTGAGGAACATGTGTTTTTTTAGCCAAATTTTGAGGTTTGCAAAGGATTCTGGTTAACAGAACCTGGTCAGAGCCCCACAAGTCACCCCATCTTGGATTCCCCTAGGTCTCTAGTTTTAAAAAATGCACAGGTTTCTAGGTTTACCTAGGTGCCAACTGTGTTAGAGGCCAAAATCTACAGGTAGGCACTTTGCAAAAAACACCTGTTTTCTTTAAAATAATGGGATGTGTCCACGTTGCGCTTTGGGGCATTTCCTGTCGCGGGCGCTAGGCCTACCCACACAAGTGAGGTATCATTTTTATCGGGAGACTTGGGGGAACGCTGGGTGGAACGAAATTTGTGCCTCCTCTCAGATTCCAGAACTTTCTGCCACAGAAATGTGAGGAACATGTTTTTTTAGCCAAATTTTGAGGTTTGCAAAGGATTCTGGGTAACAGAACCTGGTCAGAGCCCCACAAGTCACCCCATCTTGGATTCCCTTAGGTCTCTAGTTTTCAAAAATGCACAGGTTTGTAGGTTTCCCTAGGTGCCAGCTGTGCTAGAGGCCAAAATCTACAGGTAGGCACTTTGCAAAAAACACCTGTTTTCTTTAAAAAAATGGGATGTGTCCACGTTGCGCTTTGGGGCATTTCCTGTCGCGGGCGCTAGGCCTACCAACACAAGTGAGGTATCATTTTTGTCGGGAGACGTGGGGGAACGCTGGGTGGAAGGAAATTTGTGGTTCATCTCCGATTCCAGAACTTTGTGTCAGCGAAATGTGAGCAAAACGTGTTTTGTTAGCCAAATTTTGAGGTTTGCAAAGGATTCTGGGTAACAGAACCTGGTCAGAGCCCCACAGGTCACCCCATCTTGGATTCCCCTAGGTCTCTAGTTTTAAAAAATGCACAGGTTTGGTAGGTTTCCCTAGGTGCCGGCTGAGCTAGAGGCCAAAATCTACAGGTAGGCACTTTGCAAAAAACAGCTCTGTTTTCTGTCAAAAAATGGGATGTGCCCACGTTGCGCTTTGGGGCATTTCCTGTCACGGGCGCTAGGCCTACCCACACAAGTGAGGTATCATTTTTATCGGGAGACTTGGGGGAACGCTGGATGGAAGGAAATTTGTGCCTCCACTCAGATTCCAGAACTTTCTGCCACAGAAATGTGAGGAACATGTGTTTTTTAGCCAAATTTTGAGATTTGCAAAGGATTCTGGCTAACAGAACCTGGTCAGAGTCCCACAAGTCACCCCATCTTGGATTCCCCAAGGTCTCTAGTTTTCAAAAATGCACAGGTTTTGTAGGTTTCCCTAGGTGCCGGCTGAGCTAGAGGCCAAAATGTACAGGCCGGCACTTTGGAAAAAACAGCTGTGTTTTCTATCAAAAAATGGGATGTGTCCACGTTGCGTTTTGGGGCATTTCCTGTCGCGGGTGCTAGGCCTACCAACACAAGTGAGTGTAATTTTTATCAGGAGACTTGGGGGAACGCTGGGTGGAAGGAAATTTGTGGCTCCTCTCAGATTCCAGAACTTTCTGTCACCATAATGTGAGGAAAATGTGTTTTTGTAGCCACATTTTGAGGTTTGCAAAGGATTCTGGGTAACCGAACCTGGTCAGAGCCCTACAAGTCACCCCATCTTGGATTCCCCTAGGTCTCTAATTTAAAAAAATGCACAGGCTTGGTAGGTTTCCCTAGGTGCCGGCTGAGCTAGAGGCCAAAATCTACAGGTAGGCACTTTGCAAAAAACAGCTCTGTTTTCTGTCAAAAAATAGGATGCGTCCACGTTGTGCTTTGGGGCATTTCCTGTTGCGTGCGCTAGGCCTACCCACACAAGTGAGGTATCATTTTTATCGGGAGACTTGGGGGAACGCTGGGTGGAAGGAAATTTGTGCCTCCTCTCAGATTCCAGAACTTTCTGCCACAGAAATGTGAGGAACATGTGTTTTTTTAGCCAAATGTTGAGGTTTGCAAAGGATTCTGGTTAACAGAATCTGGTCAGAGCCCCACAAGTCACCCCATCTTGGATTCCCCTAGGTCTCTAGTTTTCAAAAATGCACAGGTTTGTAGGTTTACCTAGGTGCCAGCTGTGTTAGAGGCCAAAATCTACAGGTAGGCACTTTGCAAAAAACACCTGTTTTCTTTAAAAAAATGGGATGTGTCCACGTTGCGCTTTGGGGCATTTCCTGTTGCGGGCGCTAGGCCTACCCACACAAGTGAGGTATCATTTTTATCGGGAGACTTGGGGGAACGCTGGGTGGAAGGAAATTTGTGCCTCCTCTCAGATTCCAGAACTTTCTGCCACAGAAATGTGAGGAACATGTGTTTTTTTAGCCAAATTTTGAGGTTTGCAAAGGATTCTGGATAACAGAACCTGGTCAGAGCCCCACAAGTCACCCCATCTTGGATTCCCTTAGGTCTCTAGTTTTCAAAAATGCACAGGTTTGTAGGTTTCCCTAGGTGCCAGCTGTGCTAGAGGCCAAAATCTACAGGTAGGCACTTTGCAAAAAACACCTGTTTTCTTTAAAAAAATGGGATGTGTCCACGTTGCGCTTTGGGGCATTTCCTGTCGCGGGCGCTAGGCCTACCAACACAAGTGAGGTATCATTTTTGTCGGGAGACTTGGGGGAACGCTGGGTGGAAGGAAATTTGTGGTTCATCTCCGATTCCAGAACTTTGTGTCAGCGAAATGTGAGCAAAACGTGTTTTGTTAGCCAAATTTTGAGGTTTGCAAAGGATTCTGGGTAACAGAACCTGGTCAGAGCCCCACAGGTCACCCCATCTTGGATTCCCCTAGGTCTCTAGTTTTAAAAAATGCACAGGTTTGGTAGGTTTCCCTAGGTGCCGGCTGAGCTAGAGGCCAAAATCTACAGGTAGGCACTTTGCAAAAAACAGCTCTGTTTTCTGTCAAAAAATGGGATGTGCCCACGTTGTGCTTTGGGGCATTTCCTGTCACGGGCGCTAGGCCTACCCACACAAGTGAGGTATCATTTTTATCGGGAGACTTGGGGGAACGCTGGATGGAAGGAAATTTGTGCCTCCACTCAGATTCCAGAACTTTCTGCCCCAGAAATGTGAGCAACATGTGTTTTTTAGCCAAATTTTGAGATTTGCAAAGGATTCTGGCTAACAGAACCTGGTCAGAGTCCCACAAGTCACCCCATCTTGGATTCCCCAAGGTCTCTAGTTTTCAAAAATGCACAGGTTTTGTAGGTTTCCCTAGGTGCCGGCTGAGCTAGAGGCCAAAATGTACAGGCTGGCACTTTGGAAAAAACAGCTGTGTTTTCTATCAAAAAATGGGATGTGTCCACGTTGCGTTTTGGGGCATTTCCTGTCGCGGGCGCTAGGCCTACCAACACAAGTGAGTGTAATTTTTATCAGGAGACTTGGGGGAACGCTGGGTGGAAGGAAATTTGTGGCTCCTCTCAGATTCCAGAACTTTCTGTCACCATAATGTGAGGAAAATGTGTTTTTGTAGCCAAATTTTGAGGTTTGCAAAGGATTCTGGGTAACCGAACCTGGTCAGAGCCCCACAAGTCACCCCATCTGGGATTCCGCTAGGTCTCTAATTTTCAAAAATACACAGGCTTGGTAGGTTTCCCTAGGTGCCGGCTGAGCTAGAGGCCAAAATCTACAGGTAGGCACTTTGCAAAAAACAGCTCTGTTTTCTGTCAAAAAATAGGATGTGTCCACGTTGTGCTTTGGGGCATTTCCTGTTGCACGCGCTAGGCCTACCCACACAAGTGAGGTATCATTTTTATCGGGAGACTTGGGGGAACACTGGGTGGAACGAAATTTGTGCCTCCTCTCAGATTCCAGAACTTTCTGCCACAGAAATGTGAGGAACAATTGTTTTTTTAGCCACATTTTGAGGTTTGCAAAGGATTCTGGGTAACAGAACCTGGTCAGAGCCCCACAAGTCACCCCATCTTGGATTCCCCCAGGTCTCTAGTTTACAAAAAAACACAGGTTTGTAGGTTTCCCTATGTGCCAGCTGTGCTAGAGGCCAAAATTTACAGGTAGGCACTTTGCAAAAAACACCTGTTTTCTTTAAAAAAATGGGATGTGTCCACGTTGCGCTTTGGGGCATTTCCTGTCGCGGGCGCTAGGCCTACCAACACAAGTGAGGTATCATTTTTGTCGGGAGACTTGGGGGAACGCTGGGTGGAAGGAAATTTGTGGTTCATCTCCGATTCCAGAACTTTGTGTCAGCGAAATGTGAGCAAAACGTGTTTTGTTAGCCAAATTTTGAGGTTTGCAAAGGATTCTGGGTAACAGAACCTGGTCAGAGCCCCACAGGTCACCCCATCTTGTATTCCCCTAGGTCTCTAGTTTTCAAAAATGCACAGGTTTGTAGGTTTACCTAGGTGCCAGCTGTGTTAGAGGCCAAAATCTACAGGTAGGCACTTTGCAAAAAACGCCTGTTTTCTTTAAAAAAATGGGATATGTCCACGTTGCGCTTTGGGGCATTTCCTGTCGCGGGCGCTAGGCCTACCCACACAAGTGAGGTATCATTTTTATCGGGAGACTTGGGGGAACGCTGGGTGGAAGGAAATTTGTGGCTCCTCTCAGATTCCAGAACTTTCTGTCACCATAATATGAGGAAAATGTGTTTTTTTAGCCAAATTTTGAGGTTTGCAAAGGATTCTGGGTAACCGAACCTGGTCAGAGCCCCACAAGTCACCCCATCTGGGATTCCCCTAGGTCTCTAATTTTCAAAAATACACAGGCTTGGTAGGTTTCCCTAGGTGCCGGCTGAGCTAGAGGCCAAAATCTACAGGTAGGCACTTTGCAAAAAACAGCTCTGTTTTCTGTCAAAAAATAGGATGTGTCCACGTTGTGCTTTGGGGCATTTCCTGTTGCGCGTGCTAGGCCTACCCACACAAGTGAGGTATCATTTTTATCGGGAGACTTGGGGGAACGCTGGGTGGAACGAAATTTGTGCCTCCTCTCAGATTCCAGAACTTTCTGCCACAGAAATGTGAGGAACATTTGTTTTTTTAGCCACATTTTGAGGTTTGCAAAGTATTCTGGGTAACAGAACCTAGTCAGAGCCCCACAAGTCACCCCATCTTGGATTCCCCCAGGTCTCTAGTTTACAAAAAAACACAGGTTTGTAGGTTTCCCTAGGTGCCAGCTGTGCTAGAGGCCAAAATCTACAGGTAGGCACTTTGCAAAAAACACCTGTTTTCTTTAAAAAAATGGGATGTGTCCACGTTGCGCTTTGGGGCATTTCCTGTCGTGGGCGCTAGGCCTACCAACACAAGTGAGGTATCATTTTTGTCGGGAGACTTGGGGGAACGCTGGGTGGAAGGAAATTTGTGGTTCATCTCCGATTCCAGAACTTTGTGTCAGCGAAATGTGAGCAAAACGTGTTTTGTTAGCCAAATTTTGAGGTTTGCAAAGGATTCTGGGTAACAGAACCTGGTCAGAGCCCCACAGGTCACCCTATCTTGGATTCCCCTAGGTCTCTAGTTTTAAAAAATGCACAGGTTTGGTAGGTTTCCCTAGGTGCCGGCTGAGCTAGAGGCCAAAATCTACAGGTAGGCACTTTGCAAAAAACAGCTCTGTTTTCTGTCAAAAAATGGGATGTGCCCACGTTGCGCTTTGGGCATTTCCTGTCACGCGCGCTAGGCCTACCCACACAAGTGAGGTATCATTTTTATCGGGAGACTTGGGGGAACGCTGGATGGAAGGAAATTTGTGCCTCCACTCAGATTCCAGAACTTTCTGCCACAGAAATGTGAGGAACATGTGTTTTTTAGCCAAATTTTGAGATTTGCAAAGGATTCTGGCTAACAGAACCTGGTCAGAGTCCCACAAGTCACCCCATCTTGGATTCCCCAAGGTCTCTAGTTTTCAAAAATGCACAGGTTTTGTAGGTTTCCCTAGGTGCCGGCTGAGCTAGAGGCCAAAATGTACAGGCCGGCATTTTGGAAAAAACAGCTGTGTTTTCTATCAAAAAATGGGATGTGTCCATGTTGCGTTTTGGGGCATTTCCTGTCGCGGGCGCTGGCCTACCAACACAAGTGAGTGTAATTTTTATCAGGAGACTTGGGGGAACGCTGGGTGGAAGGAAATTTGTGGCTCCTCTCAGATTCCAGAACTTTCTGTCACCATAATGTGAGGAAAATGTGTTTTTGTAGCCAAATTTTGAGGTTTGCAAAGGATTCTGGGTAACCGAACCTGGTCAGAGCCCTACAAGTCACCCCATCTTGGATTCCCCTAGGTCTCTAATTTAAAAAAATGCACAGGCTTGGTAGGTTTCCCTAGGTGCCGGCTGAGCTAGAGGCCAAAATCTACAGGTAGGCACTTTCCAAAAAACAGCTCTGTTTTCTGTCAAAAAATAGGATGTGTCCACGTTGTGCTTTGGGGCATTTCCTGTTGCGCGCGCTAGGCCTACCCACACAAGTGAGGTATCATTTTTATCGGGAGACTTGGGGAAACGCTGGGTGGAAGGAAATTTGTGCCTCCTCTCAGATTCCAGAACTTTCTGCCACAGAAATGTGAGGAACATGTGTTTTTTTTGCCAAATTTTGAGGCTTGCAAAGGATTCTGGTTAACAGAACCTGGTCAGAGCCCCACAAGTCACCCCATCTTGGATTCCCCTAGGTCTCTAGTTTTCAAAAATGCACAGGTTTGTAGGTTTACCTAGGTGCCAGCTGTGTTAGAGGCCAAAATCTACAGGTAGGCACTTTGCAAAAAACACCTATTTTCTTTAAAAAAATGGGATGTGTCCACGTTGCGCTTTGGGGCATTTCCTGTCGCGGGCGCTAGGCCTACCCACACAAGTGAGGTATCATTTTTATCGGGAGACTTGGGGGAACGCTGGGTGGAACGAAATTTGTGCCTCCTCTCAGATTCCAGAACTTTCTGCCACAGAAATGTGAGGAACATGTGTTTTTTTAGCCAAATTTTGAGGTTTGCAAAGGATTCTGGATAACAGAACCTGGTCAGAGCCCCACAAGTCACCCCATCTTGGATTCCCTTAGGTCTCTAGTTTTCAAAAATGCACAGGTTTGTAGGTTTCCCTAGGTGCCAGCTGTGCTAGAGGCCAAAATCTACATGTAGGCACTTTGCAAAAAACACCTGTTTTCTTTAAAAAAATGGGATGTGTCCACGTTGCGCTTTGGGGCATTTCCTGTCGCGGGCGCTAGGCCTACCAACACAAGTGAGGTATCATTTTTGTCGGGGGACTTGGGGGAACGCTGGGTGGAAGGAAATTTGTGGTTCATCTCCGATTCCAGAACTTTGTGTCAGCGAAATGTGAGCAAAACGTGTTTTGTTAGCCAAATTTTGAGGTTTGCAAAGGATTCTGGGTAACAGAACCTGGTCAGAGCCCCACAGGTCACCCCATCTTGGATTCCCCTAGGTCTCTAGTTTTAAAAAATGAACAGGTTTGGTAGGTTTCCCTAGGTGCCGGCTGAGCTAGAGGCCAAAATCTACAGGTAGGCACTTTGCAAAAAACAGCTCTGTTTTCTGTCAAAAAATGGGATGTGCCCACGTTGCGCTTTGGGGCATTTCCTGTCACGGGCGCTAGGCCTACCCACACAAGTGAGGTATCATTTTTATCGGGAGACTTGGGGGAACGCTGGATGGAAGGAAATTTGTGCCTCCACTCAGATTCCAGAACTTTCTGCCACAGAAATGTGAGGAACATGTGTTTTTTAGCCAAATTTTTAGATTTGCAAAGGATTCTGGCTAACAGAACCTGGTCAGAGTCCCACAAGTCACCCCATCTTGGATTCCCCAAGGTCTCTAGTTTTCAAAAATGCACAGGTTTTGTAGGTTTCCCTAGGTGCCGGCTGAGCTAGAGGCCAAAATGTACAGGCCGGCACTTTGGAAAAAACAGCTGTGTTTTCTATCAAAAAATGGGATGTGTCCACGTTGCGTTTTGGGGCATTTCCTGTCGCGGGCGCTAGGCCTACCAACACAAGTGAGTGTAATCTTTATCAGGAGACTTGGGGGAACGCTGGGTGGAAGGAAATTTGTGGCTCCTCTCAGATTCCAGAACTTTCTGTCACCATAATGTGAGGAAAATGTGTTTTTGTAGCCAAATTTTGAGGTTTGCAAAGGATTCTGGGTAACCGAACCTGGTCAGAGCCCTACAAGTCACCCCATCTTGGATTCCCCTAGGTCTCTAATTTAAAAAAATGCACAGGCTTGGTAGGTTTCCCTAGGTGCCGGCTGAGCTAGAGGCCAAAATCTACAGGTAGGCACTTTGCAAAAAACAGCTCTGTTTTCTGTCAAAAAATAGGATGTGTCCACGTTGTGCTTTGGGGCATTTCCTGTTGCGCGTGCTAGGCCTACCCACACAAGTGAGGTATCATTTTTATCGGGAGACTTGGGGGAACGCTGGGTGGAACGAAATTTGTGCCTCCTCTCAGATTCCAGAACTTTCTGCCACAGAAATGTGAGGAACATTTGTTTTTTTAGCCACATTTTGAGGTTTGCAAAGTATTCTGGGTAACAGAACCTAGTCAGAGCCCCACAAGTCACCCCATCTTGCATTCCCCCAGGTCTCTAGTTTACAAAAAAACACAGGTTTGTAGGTTTCCCTAGGTGCCAGCTGTGCTAGAGGCCAAAATCTACAGGTAGGCACTTTGCAAAAAACACCTGTTTTCTTTAAAAAAATGGGATCTGTCCACGTTGCGCTTTGGGGCATTTCCTGTCGTGGGCGCTAGGCCTACCAACACAAGTGAGGTATCATTTTTGTCGGGAGACTTGGGGGAACGCTGGGTGGAAGGAAATTTGTGGTTCATCTCCGATTCCAGAACTTTGTGTCAGCGAAATGTGAGCAAAACGTGTTTTGTTAGCCAAATTTTGAGGTTTGCAAAGGATTCTGGGTAACAGAACCTGGTCAGAGCCCCACAGGTCACCCCATCTTGGATTCCCCTAGGTCTCTAGTTTTAAAAAATGCACAGGTTTGGTAGGTTTCCCTAGGTGCCGGCTGAGCTAGAGGCCAAAATCTACAGGTAGGCACTTTGCAAAAAACAGCTCTGTTTTCTGTCAAAAAATGGGATGTGCCCACGTTGCGCTTTGGGGCATTTCCTGTCACGGGCGCTAGGCCTACCCACACAAGTGAGGTATCATTTTTATCGGGAGACTTGGGGGAACGCTGGATGGAAGGAAATTTGTGCCTCCACTCAGATTCCAGAACTTTCTGCCACAGAAATGTGAGGAACATGTGTTTTTTAGCCAAATTTTGAGATTTGCAAAGGATTCTGGCTAACAGAACCTGGTCAGAGTCCCACAAGTCACCCCATCTTGGATTCCCCAAGGTCTCTAGTTTTCAAAAATGCACAGGTTTTGTAGGTTTCCCTAGGTGCCGGCTGAGCTAGAGGCCAAAATGTACAGGCCGGCATTTTGGAAAAAACAGCTGTGTTTTCTATCAAAAAATGGGATGTGTCCATGTTGCGTTTTGGGGCATTTCCTGTCGCGGGCGCTAGGCCTACCAACACAAGTGAGTGTAATTTTTATCAGGAGACTTGGGGGAACGCTGGGTGGAAGGAAATTTGTGGCTCCTCTCAGATTCCAGAACTTTCTGTCACCATAATGTGAGGAAAATGTGTTTTTGTAGCCAAATTTTGAGGTTTGCAAAGGATTCTGGGTAACCGAACCTGGTCAGAGCCCTACAAGTCACCCCATCTTGGATTCCCCTAGGTCTCTAATTTAAAAAAAATGCACAGGCTTGGTAGGTTTCCCTAGGTGCCGGCTGAGCTAGAGGCCAAAATCTACAGGTAGGCACTTTGCAAAAAACAGCTCTGTTTTCTGTCAAAAAATAGGATGTGTCCACGTTGTGCTTTGGGGCATTTCCTGTTGCGCGCGCTAGGCCTACCCACACAAGTGAGGTATCATTTTTATCGGGAGACTTGGGGAAACGTTGGGTGGAAGGAAATTTGTGCCTCCTCTCAGATTCCAGAACTTTCTGCCACAGAAATGTGAGGAACATGTGTTTTTTTTGCCAAATTTTGAGGCTTGCAAAGGATTCTGGTTAACAGAACCTGGTCAGAGCCCCACAAGTCACCCCATCTTGGATTCCCCTAGGTCTCTAGTTTTCAAAAATGCACAGGTTTGTAGGTTTACCTAGGTGCCAGCTGTGTTAGAGGCCAAAATCTACAGGTAGGCACTTTGCAAAAAACACCTATTTTCTTTAAAAAAATGGGATGTGTCCACGTTGCGCTTTGGGGCATTTCCTGTCGCGGGCGCTAGGCCTACCCACACAAGTGAGGTATCATTTTTATCGGGAGACTTGGGGGAACGCTGGGTGGAATGAAATTTGTGCCTCCTCTCAGATTCCAGAACTTTCTGCCACAGAAATGTGAGGAACATGTGTTTTTTTTAGCCAAATTTTGAGGTTTGCAAAGGATTCTGGATAACAGAACCTGGTCAGAGCCCCACAAGTCACCCCATCTTGGATTCCCTTAGGTCTCTAGTTTTCAAAAATGCACAGGTTTGTAGGTTTCCCTAGGTGCCAGCTGTGCTAGAGGCCAAAATCTACAGGTAGGCACTTTGCAAAAAACAGCTCTGTTTTCTGTCAAAAAATGGGATGTGCCCACGTTGCGCTTTGGGGCATTTCCTGTCACGGGCGCTAGGCCTACCCACACAAGTGAGGTATCATTTTTATCGGGAGACTTGGGGGAACGCTGGATGGAAGGAAATTTGTGCCTCCACTCAGATTCCAGAACTTTCTGCCACAGAAATGTGAGGAACATGTGTTTTTTAGCCAAATTTTTAGATTTGCAAAGGATTCTGGCTAACAGAACCTGGTCAGAGTCCCACAAGTCACCCCATCTTGGATTCCCCAAGGTCTCTAGTTTTCAAAAATGCACAGGTTTTGTAGGTTTCCCTAGGTGCCGGCTGAGCTAGAGGCCAAAATGTACAGGCCGGCACTTTGGAAAAAACAGCTGTGTTTTCTATAAAAAAATGGGATGTGTCCACGTTGCGTTTTGGGGCATTTCCTGTCGCGGGCGCTAGGCCTACCAACACAAGTGAGTGTAATCTTTATCAGGAGACTTGGGGGAACGTTGGGTGGAAGGAAATTTGTGGCTCCTCTCAGATTCCAGAACTTTCTGTCACCATAATGTGAGGAAAATGTGTTTTTGTAGCCAAATTTTGAGGTTTGCAAAGGATTCTGGGTAACCGAACCTGGTCAGAGCCCTACAAGTCACCCCATCTTGGATTCCCCTAGGTCTCTAATTTAAAAAAATGCACAGGCTTGGTAGGTTTCCCTAGGTGCCGGCTGAGCTAGAGGCCAAAATCTACAGGTAGGCACTTTGCAACAAACAGCTCTGTTTTCTGTCAAAAAATAGGATGTGTCCACGTTGTGCTTTGGGGCATTTCCTCTTGCGCGCTAGGCCTACCCACACAAGTGAGGTATAATTTTTATCGGGAGACTTGGGGGAACGCTGGGTGGAAGGAAATTTGTGCCTCCTCTCAGATTCCAGAACTTTCTGCCACAGAAATGTGAGGAACATGTGATTTTTTAGCCAAATTTTGAGGTTTGCAAAGGATTCTGGTTAACAGAACCTGGTCAGAGCCCCACAAGTCACCCCATCTTGGATTCCCCTAGGTCTCTAGTTTTCAAAAATGCACAGGTTTGTAGGTTTACCTAGGTGCCAGCTGTGTTAGAGGCCAAAATCTACAGGTAGGCACTTTGCAAAAAACACCTGTTTTCTTTAAAAAAATGGGATGTGTCCACGTTGCCCTTTGGGGCATTTCCTGTCGCGGGCGCTAGGCCTACCCACACAAGTGAGGTATCATTTTTATCGGGAGACTTGGGGGAACGCTGGGTGGAACTAAATTTGTGCCTCCTCTCAGATTCCAGAACTTTCTGCCACCGAAATGTGAGGAACATGTGTTTTTTTAGCCAAATTTTGAGGTTTGCAAAGGATTCTGGGTAACAGAACCTGGTCAGAGCCCCACAAGTCACCCCATCTTGGATTCCCTTAGGTCTCTAGTTTTCAAAAATGCACAGGTTTGTAGGTTTCCCTAGGTGCCAGCTGTGCTAGAGGCCAAAATCTACAGGTAGGCACTTTGCAAAAAACACCTGTTTTCTTTAAAAAAAATGGGATGTGTCCACGTTGCGCTTTGGGGCATTTCCTGTCGCGGGCGCTAGGCCTACCAACACAAGTGAGGTATCATTTTTGTCGGGAGACTTGGGGGAACGCTGGGTGGAAGGAAATTTGTGGTTCATCTCCGATTCCAGAACTTTGTGTCAGCGAAATGTGAGCAAAACGTGTTTTGTTAGCCAAATTTTGAGGTTTGCAAAGGATTCTGGGTAACAGAACCTGGTCAGAGCCCCACAGGTCACCCCATCTTGGATTCCCCTAGGTCTCTAGTTTTAAAAAATGAACAGGTTTGGTAGGTTTCCCTAGGTGCCGGCTGAGCTAGAGGCCAAAATCTACAGGTAGGCACTTTGCAAAAAACACCTATTTTCTTTTAAAAAATGGGATGTGTCCACGTTGCGCTTTGGGGCATTTCCTGCCGCGGGCGCTAGGCCTACCCACACAAGTGAAGTATCATTTTTATCGGGAGACTTGGGGGAACGCTGGGTGGAACGAAATTTGTGCCTCCTCTCAGATTCCAGAACTTTCTGCCACAGAAATGTGAGGAACATGTGTTTTTTTAGCCAAATTTTGAGGTTTGCAAAGGATTCTGGATAACAGAACCTGGTCAGAGCCCCACAAGTCACCCCATCTTGGATTCCCTTACGTCTCTAGTTTTCAAAAATGCACAGGTTTGTAGGTTTCCCTAGGTGCCAGCTGTGCTAGAGGCCAAAATCTACATGTAGGCACTTTGCAAAAAACACCTGTTTTCTTTAAAAAAATGGGATGTGTCCACGTTGCGCTTTGGGGCATTTCCTGTCGCGGGCGCTAGGCCTACCAACACAAGTGAGGTATCATTTTTGTCGGGAGACTTGGGGGAACGCTGGGTGGAAGGAAATTTGTGGTTAATCTCCGATTCCAGAACTTTGTGTCAGCGAAATGTGAGCAAAACGTGTTTTGTTAGCCAAATTTTGAGGTTTGCAAAGGATTCTGGGTAACAGAACCTGGTCAGAGCCCCACAGGTCACCCCATCTTGGATTCCCATAGGTCTCTAGTTTAAAAAAATGAACAGGTTTGGTAGGTTTCCCTAGGTGCCGGCTCAGCTAGAGGCCAAAATCTACAGGTAGGCACTTTGCAAAAAACAGCTCTGTTTTCTGTCAAAAAATGGGATGTGCCCACGTTGCGCTTTGGGGCATTTCCTGTCACGGGCGCTAGGCCTACCCACACAAGTGAGGTATCATTTTTATCGGGAGACTTGGGGGAACGCTGGGTGGAAGGAAATTTGTGGTTCATCTCCGATTCCAGAACTTTGTGTCAGCGAAATGTGAGCAAAACGTGTTTTGTTAGCCAAATTTTGAAGTTTGCAAAGGATTCTGGGTAACAGAACCTGGTCAGAGCCCCACAGGTCACCCCATCTTGGATTCCCCTAGGTCTCTAGTTTTAAAAAATGAACAGGTTTGGTAGGTTTCCCTAGGTGCCGGCTGAGCTAGAGGCCAAAATCTACAGGTAGGCACTTTGCAAAAAACACCTATTTTCTTTAAAAAAATGGGATGTGTCCACGTTGCGCTTTGGGGCATTTCCTGTCGCGGGCCCTCGGCCTACCCACACAAGTGAAGTATCATTTTTATCGGGAGACTTGGGGGAACGCTGGGTGGAAACGAAATTTGTGCCTCCTCTCAGATTCCAGAACTTTCTGCCACAGAAATGTGAGGAACATGTGTTTTTTTAGCCAAATTTTGAGGTTTGCAAAGGATTCTGGATAACAGAACCTGGTCAGAGCCCCACAAGTCACCCCATCTTGGATACCCTTAGGTCTCTAGTTTTCAAAAATGCACAGGTTTGTAGGTTTCCCTAGGTGCCAGCTGTGCTAGAGGCCAAAATCTACATGTAGGCACTTTGCAAAAAACACCTGTTTTCTTTAAAAAAATGGGATGTGTCCACGTTGCGCTTTGGGGCATTTCCTGTCGCGGGCGCTAGGCCTACCAACACAAGTGAGGTATCATTTTTGTCGGGAGACTTGGGGGAACGCTGGGTGGAAGGAAATTTGTGGTTAATCTCCGATTCCAGAACTTTGTGTCAGCGAAATGTGAGCAAAACGTGTTTTGTTAGCCAAATTTTGAGGTTTGCAAAGGATTCTGGGTAACAGAACCTGGTCAGAGCCCCACAGGTCACCCCATCTTGGATTCCCCTAGGTCTCTAGTTTAAAAAAATGAACAGGTTTGGTAGGTTTCCCTAGGTGCCGGCTGAGCTAGAGGCCAAAATCTACAGGTAGGCACTTTGCAAAAAACAGCTCTGTTTTCTTTAAAAAAATGGGATGTGCCCCACGTTGCGCTTTGGGGCATTTCCTGTCACGGGCGCTAGGCCTACCCACACAAGTGAGGTATCATTTTTATCGGGAGACTTGGGGGAACGCTGGGTGGAACGAAATTTGTGCCTCCTCTCAGATTCCAGAACTTTCTGCCACAGAAATGTGAGGAACATGTGTTTTTTTAGCCAAATTTTGAGGTTTGCAAAGGATTCTGGGTAACAGAACCTGGTCAGAGCCCCACAAGTCACCCCATCTTGGATTCCCTTAGGTCTCTAGTTTTCAAAATACACAGGTTTGTAGGTTTCCCTAGGTGCCAGCTGTGCTAGAGGCCAAAATCTACAGGTAGGCACTTTGCAAAAAACACCTGTTTTCTTTAAAAAAAATGGGATGTGTCCACGTTGCGCTTTGGGGCATTTCCTGTCGCGGGCGCTAGGCCTACCAACACAAGTGAGGTATCATTTTTTTCGGGAGACTTGGGGGAACGCTGGGTGGAAGGAAATTTGTGGTTCATCTCCGATTCCAGAACTTTGTGTCAGCGAAATGTGAGCAAAACGTGTTTTGTTAGCCAAATTTTGAGGTTTACAAAGGATTCTGGGTAACAGAACCTGGTCAGAGCCCCACAGGTCACCCCATCTTGGATTCCCCTAGGTCTCTAGTTTTAAAAAATGAACAGGTTTGTAGGTTTCCCTAGGTGCCGGCTGAGCTAGAGGCCAAAATCTACAGGTAGGCACTTTGCAAAAAACAGCTCTGTTTTCTGTCAAAAAATGGATGTGCCCACGTTGCGCTTTGGGGCATTTCCTGTCACGGGCACTAGGCCTACCCACACAAGTGAGGTATCATTTTTATCGGGAGACCTTGGGGGAACGCTGGATGGAAGGAAATTTGTGCCTCCACTCAGATTTCAGAACTTTCTGCCACAGAAATGTGAGGAACATGTGTTTTTTAGCCAAATTTTGAGATTTGCAAAGGATTCTGGCTAACCGAACCTGGTCAGAGTCCCACAAGTCACCCCATCTTGGATTCCCCAAGGTCTCTAGTTTTAAAAAATGCACAGGTTTTGTAGGTTTCCCTAGGTGCCGGCTGAGCTAGAGGCCAAAATGTACAGGCTGGCACTTTGGAAAAAACAGCTGTGTTTTCTATCAAAAAATGGGATGTGTCCATGTTGCGTTTTGGGGCATTTCCTGTCGCGGGCGCTAGGCCTACCAACACAAGTGAGTGTAATTTTTATCAGGAGACTTGGGGGAACGCTGGGTGGAAGGAAGTTTGTGGCTCCTCTCAGATTCCAGAACTTTCTGTCACCATAATGTGAGGAAAATGTGTTTTTGTAGCCAAATTTTGAGGTTTGCAAAGGATTCTGGGTAACCGAACCTGGTCAGAGCCCTACAAGTCACCCCATCTTGGATTCCCCTAGGTCTCTAATTTAAAAAAATGCACAGGCTTGGTAGGTTTCCCTAGGTGCCGGCTGAGCTAGAGGCCAAAATCTACAGGTAGGCACTTTGCAAAAAACAGCTCTGTTTTCTGTCAAAAAATAGGATGTGTCCACGTTGTGGCTTGGGGCATTTCCTGTTGCGCGCGCTAGGCCTACCCACACAAGTGAGGTATCATTTTTATCGGGAGACTTGGGGGAACGCTGGGTGGAAGGAAATTTGTGCCTCCTCTCAGATTCCAGAACTTTCTGCCACAGAAATGTGAGGAACATGTGTTTTTTTAGCCAAATTTTGAGGTTTGCAAAGGATTCTGGTTAACAGAACCTGGTCAGAGCCCCACAAGTCACCCCATCTTGGATTCCCCTAGGTCTCTAGTTTTCAAAAATGCACAGGTTTGTAGGTTTACCTAGGTGCCAGCTGTGTTAGAGGCCAAAATCTACAGGTAGGCACTTTGCAAAAAACGCCTGTTTTCTTTAAAAAAATGGGATGTGTCCACGTTGCGCTTTGGGGCATTTCCTGTCGCGGGCGCTAGGCCTACCCACACAAGTGAGGTATCATTTTTATCGGGAGACTTGGGGGAACGCTGGGTGAAGGAAATTTGTGGCTCCTCTCAGATTCCAGACTTTCTGTCACCATAATATGAGGAAAATGTGTTTTTTTAGCCAATTTTTGAGGTTTGCAAAGGATTCTGGGTAACCGAACCTGGTCAGAGCCCCACAAGTCACCCCATCTGGGATTCCCCTAGGTCTCTAATTTTCAAAAATACACAGGCTTGGTAGGTTTCCCTAGGTGCCGGCTGAGCTAGAGGCCAAAATCTACAGGTATGCACTTTGCAAAAAACACTTCTGTTTTCTTTCAAAAAATGGGATGTCTCCACGTTGCGCTTTGGGGCATTTCCTGTAGTGGGCGCTAGGCCTACCCACACAAGTGAGGTATAATTTTTATCGGGAGACTTGGGGGAACGCTGGGTGGAAGGGAATTTGTGGCTCCTCTCAGATTCCAGAACTTTCTGTCACCGTAATGTGAGGAAAATGTGTTTTTTAGCCAAATTTTGAGGTTTGCAAAGGATTCTGGTTAACAGAACCTGGTCAGAGCCCCACAAGTCACCCCATCTTGTATTCCCCTAGGTCTCTAGTTTTCAAAAATGCACAGGTTTGTAGGTTTACCTAGGTGCCAGCTGTGTTAGAGGCCAAAATCTACAGGTAGGCACTTTGCAAAAAACGCCTGTTTTCTTTAAAAAAAATGGGATGTGTCCACGTTGCGCTTTGGGGCATTTCCTGTCGCGGGCGCTAGGCCTACCCACACAAGTGAGGTATCATTTGTATCGGGAGACTTGGGGGAACGCTGGGTGGAAGTAAATTTGTGGCTCCTCTCAGATTCCAGAACTTTCTGTCACCATAATATGAGGAAAATGTGTTTTTTTAGCCAAATTTTGAGGTTTGCAAAGGATTCTGGGTAACCGAACCTGGTCAGAGCCCCACAAGTCACCCCATCTGGGATTCCCCTAGGTCTCTAATTTTCCAAAATAAACAGGCTTGGTAGGTTTCCCTAGGTGCCGGCTGAGCTAGAGGCCAAAATCTACAGGTAGGCACTTTGCAAAAAACAGCTCTGTTTTCTGTCAAAAAATAGGATGTGTCCACGTTGTGCTTTGGGGCATTTCCTGTTGCGCGCGCTACGCCTACCCACACAAGTGAGGTATCATTTTTATCGGGAGACTTGGGGGAACGCTGGGTGGAAGGAAATTTGTGGTTCATCTCCGATTCCAGAACTTTGTGTCAGCGAAATGTGAGCAAAACGTGTTTTGTTAGCCAAATTTTGAGGTTTGCAAAGGATTCTGGGTAACAGAACCTGGTCAGAGCCCCACAGGTCACCCCATCTTGGATTCCCCTAGGTCTCTAGTTTTAAAAAATGCACAGGTTTGGTAGGTTTCCCTAGGTGCCGGCTGAGCTAGAGGGCAAAATCTACAGGTAGGCACTTTGCAAAAAACACCTGTTTTCTTTAAAAAAATGGGATGTGTCCACGTTGCGCTTTGGGGCATTTCATGTCGCGGGCGCTAGGCCTACCCACACAAGTGAGGTATCATTTTTGTTGGGAGACTTGGGGGAACGCTGGGTGGAAGGAAATTTGTGGTTCATCTCCGATTCCAGAACTTTGTGTCAGCGAAATGTGAGCAAAACGTGTTTTGTTAGCCAAATTTTGAGGTTTGCAAAGGATTCTGGGTAACAGAACCTGGTCAGAGCCCCACAGGTCAACCCATCTTGGATTCCCCTAGGTCTCTAGTTTTAAAAAATGCACAGATTTGGTAGGTTTCCCTATGTGACGGCTGAGCTAGAGGCCAAAATCTACAGGTACGCACTTTGCAAAAAACACCTCTGTTTTCTTTCAAAAAATGGGATGTGTCCACGTTGCGCTTTGGGGCATTTCCTGTCGCGGGCGCTAGGCCTACCCACACAAGTGAGGTATCATTTTTATCAGGAGACTTGGGGGAACGCTGGGTGGAAGGAAATTTGTGCCTCCTCTCAGATTCCAGAACTTTCTGCCACAGAAATGTGAGGAACATGTGTTTTTTTAGCCAAATTTTGAGGTTTGCAAAGGATTCTGGTTAACTGAACCTGGTCAGAGCCCCACAAGTCACCCCATCTTGGATTCCCCTAGGTCTCTAGTTTTCAAAAATGCACAGGTTTGTAGGTTTACCTAGGTGCCAGCTGTGTTAGAGGCCAAAATCTACAGGTAGGCACTTTGCAAAAAACACCTGTTTTCTTTAAAAAAATGGGATGTGTCCACGTTGCGCTTTGGGGCATTTCCTGTCGCGGGCGCTAGGCCTACCCACACAAGTGAGGTATCATTTTTATCGGGAGACTTGGGGGAACGCTGGGTGGAAGGAAATTTGTGCCTCCTCTCAGATTCCAGAACTTTCTGCCACAGAAATGTGAGGAACATGTGTTTTTTTAGCCAAATTTTGAGGTTTGCAAAGGATTCTGGATAACAGAACCTGGTCAGAGCCCCACAAGTCACCCCATCTTGGATTCCCTTAGGTCTCTAGTTTTCAAAAATGCACAGGTTTGTAGGTTTCCCTAGGTGCCAGCTGTGCTAGAGGCCAAAATCTACAGGTAGGCACTTTGCAAAAAACACCTGTTTTCTTTAAAAAAATGGGATGTGTCCACGTTGCGCTTTGGGGCATTTCCTGTCGCGGGCGCTAGGCCTACCAACACAAGTGAGGTATCATTTTTGTCGGGAGACTTGGGGGAACGCTGGGTGGAAGGAAATTTGTGGTTCATCTCCGATTCCAGAACTTTGTGTCAGCGAAATGTGAGCAAAATGTGTTTTGTTAGCCAAATTTTGAGGTTTGCAAAGGATTCTGGGTAACAGAACCTGGTCAGAGCCCCACAGGTCACCCCATCTTGGATTCCCCTAGGTCTCTAGTTTTAAAAAATGCACAGGTTTGGTAGGTTTCCCTAGGTGCCGGCTGAGCTAGAGGCCAAAATCTACAGGTAGGGACTTTGCAAAAAACAGCTCTGTTTTCTGTCAAAAAATGGGATGTGCCCACGTTGCGCTTTGGGGCATTTCCTGTCACGGGCGCTAGGCCTACCCACACAAGTGAGGTATCATTTTTATCGGGAGACTTGGGGGAACGCTGGATGGAAGGAAATTTGTGCCTCCACTCAGATTCCAGAACTTTCTGCCACAGAAATGTGAGGAACATGTGTTTTTTAGCCAAATTTTGAGATTTGCAAAGGATTCTGGCTAACAGAACCTGGTCAGAGTCCCACAAGTCACCCCATCTTGGATTCCCCAAGGTCTCTAGTTTTAAAAAATGCACAGGTTTTGTAGGTTTTCCTAGGTGCCGGCTGAGCTAGAGGCCAAAATGTACAGGCTGGCACTTTGGAAAAAACAGCTGTGTTTTCTATCAAAAATGGGATGTGTCCACGTTGCGTTTTGGGGCATTTCCTGTCGCGGGCGCTAGGCCTACCAACACAAGTGAGTGTAATTTTTATCAGGAGACTTGGGGGAATGCTGGGTGGAAGGAAATTTGTGGCTCCTCTCAGATTCCAGAACTTTCTGTCACCATAATGTGAGGAAAATGTGTTTTTGTAGCCAAATTTTGAGGTTTGCAAAGGATTCTGGGTAACCGAACCTGGTCAGAGCCCCACAAGTCACCCCATCTGGGATTCCCCTAGGTCTCTAATTTTCAAAAATACACAGGCTTGGTAGGTTTCCCTAGGTGCCGGCTGAGCTAGAGGCCAAAATCTACAGGTAGGCACTTTGCAAAAAACAGCTCTGTTTTCTGTCAAAAAATAGGATGTGTCCACGTTGTGCTTTGGGGCATTTCCTGTTGCACGCGCTAGGCCTACCCACACAAGTGAGGTATCATTTTTATCAGGAGACTTGGGGGAACGCTGGGTGGAACGAAATTTGTGCCTCCTCTCAGATTCCAGAACTTTCTGCCACAGAAATGTGAGGAACATTTGTTTTTTTAGCCACATTTTGAGGTTTGCAAAGGATTCTGGGTAACAGAACCTGGTCAGAGCCCCACAAGTCACCCCATCTTGGATTCCCCCAGGTCTCTAGTTTACAAAAAAACACAGGTTTGTAGGTTTCCCTATGTGCCAGCTGTACTAGAGGCCAAAATCTACAGGTAGGCAATTTGCAAAAAACACCTGTTTTCTTTAAAAAAATGGGATGTGTCCACGTTGCGCTTTGGGGCATTTCCTGTCGCGGGCGCTAGGCCTACCAACACAAGTGAGGTATCATTTTGTCGGGAGACTTGGGGGAACGCTGGGTGGAAGGAAATTTGTGGTTCATCTCCGATTCCAGAACTTTGTGTCAGCAAAATGTGAGCAAAACGTGTTTTGTTAGCCAAATTTTGAGGTTTGCAAAGGATTCTGGGTAACAGAACCTGGTCAGAGCCCCACAGGTCACCCCATCTTGGATTCCCCTAGGTCTCTAGTTTTAAAAAATGCACAGGTTTGGTAGGTTTCCCTAGGTGCCGGCTGAGCGAGAGGCCAAAATCTACAGTTAGGGACTTTGCAAAAAACAGCTCTGTTTTCTGTCAAAAAATGGGATGTGCCCACGTTGCGCTTTGGGGCATTTCCTGTCACAGGCGCTAGGACTACCCACACAAGTGAGGTATCATTTTTATCGGGAGACTTGGGGGAACGCTGGATGGAAGGAAATTTGTGCCTCCACTCAGATTCCAGAACTTTCTGCCACAGAAATGTGAGGAACATGTGTTTTTTAGCCAAATTTTGAGATTTGCAAAGGATTCTGGCTAACAGAACCTGGTCAGAGTCCCACAAGTCACCCCATCTTGGATTCCCCAAGGTCTCTAGTTTTAAAAAATGCACAGGTTTTGTAGGTTTCCCTAGGTGCCGGCTGAGCTAGAGGCCAAAATGTACAGGCCGGCACTTTGGAAAAACAGCTGTGTTTTCTATCAAAAAATGGGATGTGTCCATGTTGCGTTTTGGGGCATTTCCTGTCGCGGGCGCTAGGCCTACCAACACAAGTGAGTGTAATTTTTATCAGGAGACTTGGGGGAACGCTGGGTGGAAGGAAATTTGTGGCTCCTCTCAGATTCCAGAACTTTCTGTCACCATAATGTGAGGAAAATGTGTTTTTGTAGCCAAATTTTGAGGTTTGCAAAGGATTCTGGGTAACCGAACCTGGTCAGAGCCCCACAAGTCACCCCATCTGGGATTCCCCTAGGTCTCTAATTTTCAAAAATACACAGGCTTGGTAGGTTTCCCTAGGTGCCGGCTGAGCTAGAGGCCAAAATCTACAGGTAGGCACTTTGCAAAAAACAGCTCTGTTTTCTGTCAAAAAATAGGATGTGTCCACGTTGTGCTTTGGGGCATTTCCTGTTGCACGCGCTAGGCCTACCCACACAAGTGAGGTATCATTTTTATCGGGAGACTTGGGGGAACGCTGGGTGGAACGAAATTTGTGCCTCCTCTCAGATTCCAGAACTTTCTGCCACAGAAATGTGAGGAACATTTGTTTTTTTAGCCACATTTTGAGGTTTGCAAAGGATTCTGGGTAACAGAACCTGGTCAGAGCCCCACAAGTCACCCCATCTTGGATTCCCCCAGGTCTCTAGTTTACAAAAAAACACAGGTTTGTAGGTTTCCCTATGTGCCAGCTGTACTAGAGGCCAAAATCTACAGGTAGGCACTTTGCAAAAAACACCTGTTTTTCTTTAAAAAAATGGGATGTGTCCACGTTGCGCTTTGGGGCATTTCCTGTCGCGGGCGCTAGGCCTACCAACACAAGTGAGGTATCATTTTTGTCGGGAGACTTGGGGGAACGCTGGGTGGAAGGAAATTTGTGGTTCATCTCCGATTCCAGAACTTTGTGTCAGCAAAATGTGAGCAAAACGTGTTTTGTTAGCCAAATTTTGAGGTTTGCAAAGGATTCTGGGTAACAGAACCTGGTCAGAGCCCCACAGGTCACCCCATCTTGGATTCCCCTAGGTCTCTAGTTTTAAAAAATGCACAGGTTTGGTAGGTTTCCCTAGGTGCCGGCTGAGCGAGAGGCCAAAATCTACAGTTAGGGACTTTGCAAAAAACAGCTCTGTTTTCTGTCAAAAAATGGGATGTGCCCACGTTGCGCTTTGGGGCATTTCCTGTCACAGGCGCTAGGACTACCCACACAAGTGAGGTATCATTTTTATCGGGAGACTTGGGGGAACGCTGGATGGAAGGAAATTTGTGCCTCCACTCAGATTCCAGAACTTTCTGCCACAGAAATGTGAGGAACATGTGTTTTTTAGCCAAATTTTGAGATTTGCAAAGGATTCTGGCTAACAGAACCTGGTCAGAGTCCCACAAGTCACCCCATCTTGGATTCCCCAAGGTCTCTAGTTTTAAAAAATGCACAGGTTTTGTAGGTTTCCCTAGGTGCCGGCTGAGCTAGAGGCCAAAATGTACAGGCTGGCACTTTGGAAAAAACAGCTGTGTTTTCTATCAAAAAATGGGATGTGTCCACGTTGCGTTTTGGGGCATTTCCTGTCGCGGGCGCTAGGCCTACCAACACAAGTGAGTGTAATTTTTATCAGGAGACTTGGGGGAACGCTGGGTGGAAGGAAATTTGTGGCTCCTCTCAGATTCCAGAACTTTCTGTCACCATAATGTGAGGAAAATGTGTTTTTGTAGCCAAATTTTGAGGTTTGCAAAGGATTCTGGGTAACCGAACCTGGTCAGAGCCCCACAAGTCACCCCATCTGGGATTCCCCTAGGTCTCTAATTTTCAAAAATACACAGGCTTGGTAGGTTTCCCTAGGTGCCGGCTGAGCTAGAGGCCAAAATCTACAGGTAGGCACTTTGCAAAAAACAGCTCTGTTTTCTGTCAAAAAATAGGATGTGTCCACGTTGTGCTTTGGGGCATTTCCTGTTGCACGCGCTAGGCCTACCCACACAAGTGAGGTATCATTTTTATCGGGAGACTTGGGGGAACGCTGGGTGGAACGAAATTTGTGCCTCCTCTCAGATTCCAGAACTTTCTGCCACAGAAATGTGAGGAACATTTGTTTTTTTAGCCACATTTTGAGGTTTGCAAAGGATTCTGGGTAACAGAACCTGGTCAGAGCCCCACAAGTCACCCCATCTTGGATTCCCCCAGGTCTCTAGTTTACAAAAAAACACAGGTTTGTAGGTTTCCCTATGTGCCAGCTGTGCTAGAGGCCAAAATCTACAGGTAGGCACTTTGCAAAAAACACCTGTTTTCTTTAAAAAAATGGGATGTGTCCACGTTGCGCTTTGGGGCATTTCCTGTCGCGGGCGCTAGGCCTACCAACACAAGTGAGGTATCATTTTTGTCGGGAGACTTGGGGGAACGCTGGGTGGAAGGAAATTTGTGGTTCATCTCCGATTCCAGAACTTTGTGTCAGCGAAATGTGAGCAAAACGTGTTTTGTTAGCCAAATTTTGAGGTTTGCAAAGGATTCTGGGTAACAGAACCTGGTCAGAGCCCCACAGGTCACCCCATCTTGGATTCCCCTAGGTCTCTAGTTTTAAAAAATGCACAGGTTTGGTAGGTTTCCCTAGGTGCCGGCTGAGCGAGAGGCCAAAATCTACAGTTAGGGACTTTGCAAAAAACAGCTCTGTTTTCTGTCAAAAAATGGGATGTGCCCACATTGCGCTTTGGGGCATTTCCTGTCACAGGCGCTAGGCCTACCCACACAAGTGAGGTATCATTTTTATCGGGAGACTTGGGGGAACGCTGGATGGAAGGAAATTTGTGCCTCCACTCAGATTCCAGAACTTTCTGCCACAGAAATGTGAGGAACATGTGTTTTTTAGCCAAATTTTGAGATTTGCAAAGGATTCTGGCTAACAGAACCTGGTCAGAGTCCCACAAGTCACCCCATCTTGGATTCCCCAAGGTCTCTAGTTTTAAAAAATGCACAGGTTTTGTAGGTTTTCCTAGGTGCCGGCTGAGCTAGAGGCCAAAATGTACAGGCTGGCACTTTGGAAAAAACAGCTGTGTTTTCTATCAAAAAATGGGATATGTCCACGTTGCGTTTTGGGGCATTTCCTGTCGCGGGCGCTAGGCCTACCAACACAAGTGAGTGTAATTTTTATCAGGAGACTTGGGGGAATGCTGGGTGGAAGGAAATTTGTGGCTCCTCTCAGATTCCAGAACTTTCTGTCACCATAATGTGAGGAAAATGTGTTTTTGTAGCCAAATTTTGAGGTTTGCAAAGGATTCTGGGTAACCGAACCTGGTCAGAGCCCCACAAGTCACCCCATCTGGGATTCCCCTAGGTCTCTAATTTTCAAAAATACACAGGCTTGGTAGGTTTCCCTAGGTGCCGGCTGAGCTAGAGGCCAAAATCTACAGGTAGGCACTTTGCAAAAAACAGCTCTGTTTTCTGTCAAAAAATAGGATGTGTCCACGTTGTGCTTTGGGGCATTTCCTGTTGCACGCGCTAGGCCTACCCACACAAGTGAGGTATCATTTTTATCGGGAGACTTGGGGGAACGCTGGGTGGAACGAAATTTGTGCCTCCTCTCAGATTCCAGAACTTTCTGCCACAGAAATGTGAGGAACATTTGTTTTTTTAGCCACATTTTGAGGTTTGCAAAGGATTCTGGGTAACAGAACCTGGTCAGAGCCCCACAAGTCACCCCATCTTGGATTCCCCCAGGTCTCTAGTTTACAAAAAACACAGGTTTGTAGGTTTCCCTATGTGCCAGCTGTACTAGAGGCCAAAATCTACAGGTAGGCACTTTGCAAAAAACACCTGTTTTCTTTAAAAAAATGGGATGTGTCCACGTTGCGCTTTGGGGCATTTCCTGTCGCGGGCGCTAGGCCTACCAACACAAGTGAGGTATCATTTTTGTCGGGAGACTTGGGGGAACGCTAGGTGGAAGGAAATTTGTGGTTCATCTCCGATTCCAGAACTTTGTGTCAGCAAAATGTGAGCAAAACGTGTTTTGTTAGCCAAATTTTGAGGTTTGCAAAGGATTCTGGGTAACAGAACCTGGTCAGAGCCCCACAGGTCACCCCATCTTGGATTCCCCTAGGTCTCTAGTTTTAAAAAATGCACAGGTTTGGTAGGTTTCCCTAGGTGCCGGCTGAGCGAGAGGCCAAAATCTACAGTTAGGGACTTTGCAAAAAACAGCTCTGTTTTCTGTCAAAAAATGGGATGTGCCCACGTTGCGCTTTGGGGCATTTCCTGTCACAGGCGCTAGGCCTACCCACACAAGTGAGGTATCATTTTTATCGGGAGACTTGGGGGAACGCTGGATGGTATGAAATTTGTGCCTCCACTCAGATTCCAGAACTTTCTGCCACAGAAATGTGAGGAACATGTGTTTTTTAGCCAAATTTTGAGATTTGCAAAGGATTCTGGCTAACAGAACCTGGTCAGAGTCCCACAAGTCACCCCATCTTGGATTCCCCAAGGTCTCTAGTTTTAAAAAATGCACAGGTTTTGTAGGTTTCCCTAGGTGCCGGCTGAGCTAGAGGCCAAAATGTACAGGCTGGCACTTTGGAAAAAACAGCTGTGTTTTCTATCAAAAAATGGGATGTGTCCACGTTGCGTTTTGGGGCATTTCCTGTCGCGGGAGCTAGGCCTACCAACACAAGTGAGTGTAATTTTTATCAGGAGACTTGGGGGAACGCTGGGTGGAAGGAAATTTGTGGCTCCTCTCAGATTCCAGAACTTTCTGTCACCATAATGTGAGGAAAATGTGTTTTTGTAGCCAAATTTTGAGGTTTGCAAAGGATTCTGGGTAACCGAACCTGGTCAGAGCCCCACAAGTCACCCCATCTGGGATTCCCCTAGGTCTCTAATTTTCAAAAATACACAGGCTTGGTAGGTTTCCCTAGGTGCCGGCTGAGCTAGAGGCCAAAATCTACAGGTAGGCACTTTGCAAAAAACAGCTCTGTTTTCTGTCAAAAAATAGGATGTGTCCACGTTGTGCTTTGGGGCATTTCCTGTTGCACGCGCTAGGCCTACCCACACAAGTGAGGTATCATTTTTATCGGGAGACTTGGGGGAACGCTGGGTGGAACGAAATTTGTGCCTCCTCTCAGATTCCAGAACTTTCTGCCACAGAAATGTGAGGAACATTTGTTTTTTTAGCCACATTTTGAGGTTTGCAAAGGATTCTGGGTAACAGAACCTGGTCAGAGCCCCACAAGTCACCCCATCTTGGATTCCCCCAGGTCTCTAGTTTACAAAAAAACACAGGTTTGTGGGTTTCCCTATGTGCCAGCTGTGCTAGAGGCCAAAATCTACAGGTAGGCACTTTGCAAAAAACACCTGTTTTCTTTAAAAAATGGGATGTGTCCACGTTGCGCTTTGGGGCATTTCCTGTCGCGGGCGCTAGGCCTACCAACACAAGTGAGGTATCATTTTTGTCGGGAGACTTGGGGGAACGCTGGGTGGAAGGAAATTTGTGGTTCATCTCCGATTCCAGAACTTTGTGTCAGCGAAATGTGAGCAAAACGTGTTTTGTTAGCCAAATTTTGAGGTTTGCAAAGGATTCTGGGTAACAGAACCTGGTCAGAGCCCCACAGGTCACCCCATCTTGGATTCCCCTAGGGTCTCTAGTTTTAAAAAATGCACAGGTTTGGTAGGTTTCCCTAGGTGCCGGCTGAGCGAGAGGCCAAAATCTACAGTTAGGGACTTTGCAAAAAACAGCTCTGTTTTCTGTCAAAAAATGGGATGTGCCCACATTGCGCTTTGGGGCATTTCCTGTCACAGGCGCTAGGCCTACCCACACAAGTGAGGTATCATTTTTATCGGGAGACTTGGGGGAACGCTGGATGGAAGGAAATTTGTGCCTCCACTCAGATTCCAGAACTTTCTGCCACAGAAATGTGAGGAACATGTGTTTTTTAGCCAAATTTTGAGATTTGCAAAGGATTCTGGCTAACAGAACCTGGTCAGAGTCCCACAAGTCACCCCATCTTGGATTCCCCAAGGTCTCTAGTTTTAAAAAATGCACAGGTTTTGTAGGTTTCCCTAGGTGCCGGCTGAGCTAGAGGCCAAAATGTACAGGCTGGCACTTTGGAAAAAACAGCTGTGTTTTCTATCAAAAAATGGGATGTGTCCACGTTGCGTTTTGGGGCATTTCCTGTCGCGGGCGCTAGGCCTACCAACACAAGTGAGTGTAATTTTTATCAGGAGACTTGGGGGAACGCTGGGTGGAAGGAAATTTGTGGCTCCTCTCAGATTCCAGAACTTTCTGTCACCATAATGTGAGGAAAATGTGTTTTTGTAGCCAAATTTTGAGGTTTGCAAAGAATTCTGGGTAACAGAACATGGTCAGAGCCCCACAAGTCACCCCATCTGGGATTCCCCTAGGTCTCTAATTTTCAAAAATACACAGGCTTGGTAGGTTTCCCTAGGTGCCGGCTGAGCTAGAGGCCAAAATCTACAGGTAGGCACTTTGCAAAAAACAGCTCTGTTTTCTGTCAAAAAATAGGATGTGTCCACGTTGTGCTTTGGGGCATTTCCTGTTGCACGCGCTAGGCCTACCCACACAAGTGAGGTATCATTTTTATCGGGAGACTTGGGGGAACGCTGGGTGGAACGAAATTTGTGCCTCCTCTCAGATTCCAGAACTTTCTGCCACAGAAATGTGAGGAACATTTGTTTTTTTAGCCACATTTTGAGGTTTGCAAAGGATTCTGGGTAACAGAACCTGGTCAGAGCCCCACAAATCACCCCATCTTGGATTCCCCCAGGTCTCTAGTTTACAAAAAAACACAGGTTTGTAGGTTTCCCTATGTGCCAGCTGTGCTAGAGGCCAAAATCTACAGGTAGGCACTTTGCAAAAAACACCTGTTTTCTTTAAAAAAATGGGATGTGTCCACGTTGCGCTTTGGGGCATTTCCTGTCGCGGGCGCTAGGCCTACCAACACAAGTGAGGTATCATTTTTGTCGGGAGACTTGGGGGAACGCTGGGTGGAAGGAAATTTGTGGTTCATCTCCGATTCCAGAACTTTGTGTCAGCGAAATGTGAGCAAAGCGTGTTTTGTTAGCCAAATTTTGAGGTTTGCAAAGGATTCTGGGTAACAGAACCTGGTCAGAGTACCACAGGTCACCCCATCTTGTATTCCCCTAGGTCTCTAGTTTTCAAAAATGCACAGGTTTGTAGGTTTACCTAGGTGCCAGCTGTGTTAGAGGCCAAAATCTACAGGTAGGCACTTTGCAAAAAACGCCTGTTTTCTTTAAAAAAATGGGATATGTCCACGTTGCGCTTTGGGGCATTTCCTGTCGCGGGCGCTAGGCCTACCCACACAAGTGAGGTATCATTTTTATCGGGAGACTTGGGGGAACGCTGGGTGGAAGGAAATTTGTGGCTCCTCTCAGATTCCAGAACTTTCTGTCACCATAATATGAGGAAAATGTGTTTTTTTAGCCAAATTTTGAGGTTTGCAAAGGATTCTGGGTAACCGAACCTGGTCAGAGCCCCACAAGTCACCCCATCTGGGATTCCCCTAGGTCTCTAATTTTCAAAAATACACAGGCTTGGTAGGTTTCCCTAGGTGCCGGCTGAGCTAGAGGCCAAAATCTACAGGTAGGCACTTTGCAAAAAACAGCTCTGTTTTCTGTCAAAAATAGGATGTGTCCACGTTGTGCTTTGGGGCATTTCCTGTTGCGCGCGCTAGGCCTACCCACACAAGTGAGGTATCATTTTTATCGGGAGACTTGGGGGAACGCTGGGTGGAACGAAATTTGTGCCTCCTCTCAGATTCCAGAACTTTCTGCCACAGAAATGTGAGGAACATTTGTTTTTTTAGCCACATTTTGAGGTTTGCAAAGGATTCTGGGTAACAGAACTTGGTCAGAGCCCCACAAGTCACCCCATCTTGGATTCCCCCAGGTCTCTAGTTTACAAAAAAACACAGGTTTGTAGGTTTCCCTAGGTGCCAGCTGTGCTAGAGGCCAAAATCTACAGGTAGGCACTTTGCAAAAAACACCTGTTTTCTTTAAAAAAATGGGATGTGTCCACGTTGCGCTTTGGGGCATTTCCTGTCGCGGGCGCTAGGCCTACCAACACAAGTGAGGTATCATTTTTGTCGGGAGACTTGGGGGAACGCTGGGTGGAAGGAAATTTGTGGTTCATCTCCGATTCCAGAACTTTGTGTCAGCGAAATGTGAGCAAAATGTGTTTTGTTAGCCAAATTTTGAGGTTTGCAAAGGATTCTGGGTAACAGAACCTGGTCAGAGCCCCACAGGTCACCCCATCTTGGATTCCCCTAGGTCTCTAGTTTTAAAAAATGCGCAGGTTTGGTAGGTTTCCCTAGGTGCCAGCTGAGCTAGAGGCCAAAATCTACAGGTAGGCACTTTGCAAAAAACAGCTCTGTTTTCTGTCAAAAAATGGGATGTGCCCACGTTGCGCTTTGGGGCATTTCCTGTCACGGGCGCTAGGCCTACCCACACAAGTGAGGTATCATTTTTATCGGGAGACTTGGGGGAACGCTGGATGGTAGGAAATTTGTGCCTCCACTCAGATTCCAGAACTTTCTGCCACAGAAATGTGAGGAACATGTGTTTTTTTAGCCAAATTTTGAGATTTGCAAAGGATTCTGGCTAACAGAACCTGGTCAGAGTCCCACAAGTCACCCCATCTTGGATTCCCCAAGGTCTCTAGTTTTTAAAAATGCACAGGTTTTGTAGGTTTCCCTAGGTGCCGGCTGAGCTAGAGGCCAAAATGTACAGGCCGGCACTTTGGAAAAAACAGCTGTGTTTTCTATCAAAAAATGGGATGTGTCCACGTTGCGTTTTGGGGCATTTCCTGTCGCGGGCGCTAGGAACCAACACAAGTGAGTGTAATTTTTATCAGGAGACTTGGGGGAACGCTGGGTGGAAGGAAATTTGTGGCTCCTCTCAAATTCCAGAACTTTCTGTCACCATAATGTGAGGAAAATGTGTTTTTGAAGCCAAATTTTGAGGTTTGCAAAGGATTCTGGGTAACCGAACCTGGTCAGAGCCCTACAAGTCACCCCATCTTGGATTCCCCTAGGTCTCTAATTTAAAAAAATGCACAGGCTTGGTAGGTTTCCCTAGGTGCCGGCTGAGCTAGAGGCCAAAATCTACAGGTAGGCACTTTGCAAAAAACAGCTCTGTTTTCTGTCAAAAAATAGGATGTGTCCACGTTGTGCTTTGGGGCATTTCCTGTTGCGCGCGCTAGGCCTACCCACACAAGTGGGGTATCATTTTTATCGGGAGACTTGGGGAAACGCTGGGTGGAAGGAAATTTGTGCCTCCTCTCAGATTCCAGAACTTTCTGCCACAGAAATGTGAGGAACATGTGTTTTTTTAGCCAAATTTTGAGGTTTGCAAAGGATTCTGGTTAACAGAACCTGGTCAGAGCCCCACAAGTCACCCCATCTTGGATTCCCTTAGGTCTCTAGTTTTCAAAAATGCACAGGTTTGTAGGTTTACCTAGGTGCCAGCTGTGTTAGAGGCCAAAATCTACAGGTAGGCACTTTGCAAAAAACACCTGTTTTCTTTAAAAAAATGGGATGTGTCCACGTTGCGCTTTGGGGCATTTCCTGTTGCGGGCGCTAGGCCTACCCACACAAGTGAGGTATCATTTTTATCGGGAGACTTGGGGGAACGCTGGGTGGAACGAAATTTGTGCCTCCTCTCAGATTCCAGAACTTTCTGCCACAGAAATGTGAGGAACATGTGTTTTTTTAGCCAAATTTTGAGCTTTGCAAAGGATTCTGGGTAACAGAACCTGGTCAGAGCCCCACAAGTCACCCCATCTTGGATTCCCTTAGGTCTCTAGTTTTCAAAAATGCACAGGTTTGTAGGTTTCCCTAGGTGCCAGCTGTGCTAGAGGCCAAAATCTACAGGTAGGCACTTTGCAAAAAACACCTGTTTTCTTTAAAAAACAAATGGGATGTGTCCACGTTGCGCTTTGGGGCATTTCCTGTCGCGGGCGCTAGGCCTACCAACACAAGTGAGGTATCATTTTTGTCGGGAGACTTGGGGGAACGCTGGGTGGAAGGAAATTTGTGGTTCATCTCCGATTCCAGAACTTTGTGTCAGCGAAATGTGAGCAAAACGTGTTTTGTTAGCCAAATTTTGAGGTTTGCAAAGGATTCTGGGTAACAGAACCTGGTCAGAGTCCCACAGGTCACCCCATCTTGGATTCCCCTAGGTCTCTAGTTTTAAAAAATGAACAGGTTTGGTAGGTTTCCCTAGGTGCCGGCTGAGCTAGAGGCCAAAATCTACAGGTAGGCATTTTGCAAAAAACAGCTCTGTTTTCTGTCAAAAAATGGGATGTGCCCACGTTGCGCTTTGGGGCATTTCCTGTCACGGGCGCTAGGCCTACCCACACAAGTGAGGTATCATTTTTATCGGGAGACTTGGGGGAACGCTGGATGGAAGGAAATGTGTGCCTCCACTCAGATTCCAGAACTTTCTGCCACAGAAATGTGAGGAACATGTGTTTTTTAGCCAAATTTTGAGATTTGCAAAGGATTCTGGCTAACAGAACCTGGTCAGAGTCCCACAAGTCACCCCATCTTGGATTCCCCAAGGTCTCTAGTTTTAAAAAATGCACAGGTTTTGTAGGTTTCCCTAGGTGCCGGCTGAGCTAGAGGCCAAAATGTACAGGCTGGCACTTTGGAAAAAACAGCTGTGTTTTCTATCAAAAAATGGGATGTGTCCACGTTGCGTTTTGGGGCATTTCCTGTCGCGGGCGCTAGGCCTACCAACACAAGTGAGTGTAATTTTTATCAGGAGACTTGGGGGAACGCTGGGTGGAAGGAAATTTGTGGCTCCTCTCAGATTCCAGAACTTTCTGTCACCATAATGTGAGGAAAATGTGTTTTTGTAGCCAAATTTTGAGGTTTGCAAAGAATTCTGGGTAACCGAACATGGTCAGAGCCCCACAAGTCACCCCATCTGGGATTCCCCTAGGTCTCTAATTTTCAAAAATACACAGGCTTGGTAGGTTTCCCTAGGTGCCGGCTGAGCTAGAGGCCAAAATCTACAGGTAGGCACTTTGCAAAAAACAGCTCTGTTTTCTGTCAAAAAATAGGATGTGTCCACGTTGTGCTTTGGGGCATTTCCTGTTGCACGCGCTAGGCCTACCCACACAAGTGAGGTATCATTTTTATCGGGAGACTTGGGGGAACGCTGGGTGGAACGAAATTTGTGCCTCCTCTCAGATTCCAGAACTTTCTGCCACAGAAATGTGAGGAACATTTGTTTTTTTAGCCACATTTTGAGGTTTGCAAAGGATTCTGGGTAACAGAACCTGGTCAGAGCCCCACAAGTCACCCCATCTTGGATTCCCCCAGGTCTCTAGTTTACAAAAAAACACAGGTTTGTAGGTTTCCCTATGTGCCAGCTGTGCTAGAGGCCAAAATCTACAGGTAGGCACTTTGCAAAAAACACCTGTTTTCTTTAAAAAAATGGGATGTGTCCACGTTGCGCTTTGGGGCATTTCCTGTCGCGGGCGCTAGGCCTACCAACACAAGTGAGGTATCATTTTTGTCGGGAGACTTGGGGGAACGCTGGGTGGAAGGAAATTTGTGGTTCATCTCCGATTCCAGAACTTTGTGTCAGCGAAATGTGAGCAAAGCGTGTTTTGTTAGCCAAATTTTGAGGTTTGCAAAGGATTCTGGGTAACAGAACCTGGTCAGAGTACCACAGGTCACCCCATCTTGTATTCCCCTAGGTCTCTAGTTTTCAAAAATGCACAGGTTTGTAGGTTTACCTAGGTGCCAGCTGTGTTAGAGGCCAAAATCTACAGGTAGGCACTTTGCAAAAAACGCCTGTTTTCTTTAAAAAAATGGGATATGTCCACGTTGCGCTTTGGGGCATTTCCTGTCGCGGGCGCTAGGCCTACCCACACAAGTGAGGTATCATTTTTATCGGGAGACTTGGGGGAACGCTGGGTGGAAGGAAATTTGTGGCTCCTCTCAGATTCCAGAACTTTCTGTCACCATAATATGAGGAAAATGTGTTTTTTTAGCCAAATTTTGAGGTTTGCAAAGGATTCTGGGTAACCGAACCTGGTCAGAGCCCCACAAGTCACCCCATCTGGGATTCCCCTAGGTCTCTAATTTTCAAAAATACACAGGCTTGGTAGGTTTCCCTAGGTGCCGGCTGAGCTAGAGGCCAAAATCTACAGGTAGGCACTTTGCAAAAAACAGCTCTGTTTTCTGTCAAAAAATAGGATGTGTCCACGTTGTGCTTTGGGGCATTTCCTGTTGCGCGCGCTAGGCCTACCCACACAAGTGAGGTATCATTTTTATCGGGAGACTTGGGGGAACGCTGGGTGGAACGAAATTTGTGCCTCCTCCCAGATTCCAGAACTTTCTGCCACAGAAATGTGAGGAACATTTGTTTTTTTAGCCACATTTTGAGGTTTGCAAAGGATTCTGGGTAACAGAACTTGGTCAGAGCCCCACAAGTCACCCCATCTTGGATTCCCCCAGGTCTCTAGTTTACAAAAAAACACAGGTTTGTAGGTTTCCCTAGGTGCCAGCTGTGCTAGAGGCCAAAATCTACAGGTAGGCACTTTGCAAAAAACACCTGTTTTCTTTAAAAAAATGGGATGTGTCCACGTTGCGCTTTGGGCATTTCCTGTCGCGGGCGCTAGGCCTACCAACACAAGTGAGGTATCATTTTTGTCGGGAGACTTGGGGGAACGCTGGGTGGAAGGAAATTTGTGGTTCATCTCCGATTCCAGAACTTTGTGTCAGCGAAATGTGAGCAAAATGTGTTTTGTTAGCCAAATTTTGAGGTTTGCAAAGGATTCTGGGTAACAGAACCTGGTCAGAGCCCCACAGGTCACCCCATCTTGGATTCCCCTAGGTCTCTAGTTTTAAAAAATGCGCAGGTTTGGTAGGTTTCCCTAGGTGCCAGCTGAGCTAGAGGCCAAAATCTACAGGTAGGCACTTTGCAAAAAACAGCTCTGTTTTCTGTCAAAAAATGGGATGTGCCCACGTTGCGCTTTGGGGCATTTCCTGTCACGGGCGCTAGGCCTACCCACACAAGTGAGGTATCATTTTTATCGGGAGACTTGGGGGAACGCTGGATGGTAGGAAATTTGTGCCTCCACTCAGATTCCAGAACTTTCTGCCACAGAAATGTGAGGAACATGTGTTTTTTAGCCAATTTTGAGATTTGCAAAGGATTCTGGCTAACAGAACCTGGTCAGAGTCCCACAAGTCACCCCATCTTGGATTCCCCAAGGTCTCTAGTTTTTAAAAATGCACAGGTTTTGTAGGTTTCCCTAGGTGCCGGCTGAGCTAGAGGCCAAAATGTACAGGCCGGCACTTTGGAAAAAACAGCTGTGTTTTCTATCAAAAAATGGGATGTGTCCACGTTGCGTTTTGGGGCATTTCCTGTCGCGGGCGCTAGGAACCAACACAAGTGAGTGTAATTTTTATCAGGAGACTTGGGGGAACGCTGGGTGGAAGGAAATTTGTGGCTCCTCTCAAATTCCAGAACTTTCTGTCACCATAATGTGAGGAAAATGTGTTTTTGAAGCCAAATTTTGAGGTTTGCAAAGGATTCTGGGTAACCGAACCTGGTCAGAGCCCTACAAGTCACCCCATCTTGGATTCCCCTAGGTCTCTAATTTAAAAAAAATGCACAGGCTTGGTAGGTTTCCCTAGGTGCCGGCTGAGCTAGAGGCCAAAATCTACAGGTAGGCACTTTGCAAAAAACAGCTCTGTTTTCTGTCAAAAAATAGGATGTGTCCACGTTGTGCTTTGGGGCATTTCCTGTTGCGCGCGCTAGGCCTACCCACACAAGTGGGGTATCATTTTTATCGGGAGACTTGGGGAAACGCTGGGTGGAAGGAAATTTGTGCCTCCTCTCAGATTCCAGAACTTTCTGCCACAGAAATGTGAGGAACATGTGTTTTTTTAGCCAAATTTTGAGGTTTGCAAAGGATTCTGGTTAACAGAACCTGGTCAGAGCCCCACAAGTCACCCCATCTTGGATTCCCTTAGGTCTCTAGTTTTCAAAAATGCACAGGTTTGTAGGTTTACCTAGGTGCCAGCTGTGTTAGAGGCCAAAATCTACAGGTAGGCACTTTGCCAAAAACACCTGTTTTCTTTAAAAAAATGGGATGTGTCCACGTTGCGCTTTGGGGCATTTCCTGTTGCGGGCGCTAGGCCTACCCACACAAGTGAGGTATCATTTTTATCGGGAGACTTGGGGGAACGCTGGGTGGAACGAAATTTGTGCCTCCTCTCAGATTCCAGAACTTTCTGCCACAGAAATGTGAGGAACATGTGTTTTTTTAGCCAAATTTTGAGCTTTGCAAAGGATTCTGGGTAACAGAACCTGGTCAGAGCCCCACAAGTCACCCCATCTTGGATTCCCTTAGGTCTCTAGTTTTCAAAAATGCACAGGTTTGTAGGTTTCCCTAGGTGCCAGCTGTGCTAGAGGCCAAAATCTACAGGTAGGCACTTTGCAAAAAACACCTGTTTTCTTTAAAAAACAAATGGGATGTGTCCACGTTGCGCTTTGGGGCATTTCCTGTCGCGGGCGCTAGGCCTACCAACACAAGTGAGGTATCATTTTTGTCGGGAGACTTGGGGGAACGCTGGGTGGAAGGAAATTTGTGGTTCATCTCCGATTCCAGAACTTTGTGTCAGCGAAATGTGAGCAAAACGTGTTTTGTTAGCCAAATTTTGAGGTTTGCAAAGGATTCTGGGTAACAGAACCTGGTCAGAGTCCCACAGGTCACCCCATCTTGGATTCCCCTAGGTCTCTAGTTTTAAAAAATGAACAGGTTTGGTAGGTTTCCCTAGGTGCCGGCTGAGCTAGAGGCCAAAATCTACAGGTAGGCATTTTGCAAAAAACAGCTCTGTTTTCTGTCAAAAAATGGGATGTGCCCACGTTGCGCTTTGGGGCATTTCCTGTCACGGGCGCTAGGCCTACCCACACAAGTGAGGTATCATTTTTATCGGGAGACTTGGGGGAACGCTGGATGGAAGGAAATGTGTGCCTCCACTCAGATTCCAGAACTTTCTGCCACAGAAATGTGAGGAACATGTGTTTTTTAGCCAAATTTTGAGATTTGCAAAGGATTCTGGCTAACAGAACCTGGTCAGAGTCCCACAAGTCACCCCATCTTGGATTCCCCAAGGTCTCTAGTTTTAAAAAATGCACAGGTTTTGTAGGTTTCCCTAGGTGCCGGCTGAGCTAGAGGCCAAAATGTACAGGCCGGCACTTTGGAAAAAACAGCTCTGTTTTCTGTCAAAAAATAGGATGTGTCCACGTTGTGCTTTGGGGCATTTCCTGTTGCACGCGCTAGGCCTACCCACACAAGTGAGGTATCATTTTTATCGGGAGACTTGGGGAAACGCTGGGTGGAAGGAAATTTGTGCCTCCTCTCAGATTCCAGAACTTTCTGCCACAGAAATGTGAGGAACATGTGTTTTTTTAGCCAAATTTTGAGGTTTGCAAAGGATTCTGGTTAACAGAACCTGGTCAAAGCCCACAAGTCACCCCATCTTGGATTCCCCTAGGTCTCTAGTTTTCAAAAATGCACAGGTTTGTAGGTTTACCTAGGTGCCAGCTGTGTTAGAGGCCAAAATCTACAGGTAGGCACTTTGCAAAAAACACCTGTTTTCTTTAAAAAAATGGGATGTGTCCACGTTGCGCTTTGGGGCATTTCCTGTCGCGGGCGCTAGGCCTACCCACACAAGTGAGGTATCATTTTTATCGGGAGACTTGGGGGAACGCTGGGTGGAACGAAATTTGTGCCTCCTCTCAGATTCCAGAACTTTCTGCCACAGAAATGTGAGGAACATGTGTTTTTTTAGCCAAATTTTGAGGTTTGCAAAGGATTCTGGGTAACAGAACCTGGTCAGAGCCCCACAAGTCACCCCATCTTGGATTCCCTTAGGTCTCTAGTTTTAAAAAATGCACAGGTTTGTAGGTTTCCCTAGGTGCCAGCTGTGCTAGAGGCCAAAATCTACAGGAAGGCACTTTGCAAAAAACACCTGTTTTCTTTAAAAAAATGGGATGTGTCCACATTGCGCTTTGGGGCATTTCCTGTCGCGGGCGCTAGGCCTACCAACACAAGTGAGGTATCATTTTTGTCGGAAGACTTGGGGGAACGCTGGGTGGAAGGAAATTTGTGGTTCATCTCCGATTCCAGAACTTTGTGTCAGCGAAATGTGAGCAAAACGTGTTTTGTTAGCCAAATTTTGAGGTTTGCAAAGGATTCTGGGTAACAGAACCTGGTCAGAGCCCCACAGGTCACCCCATCTTGGATTCCCCTAGGTCTCTAGTTTTAAAAAATGAACAGGTTTGGTAGGTGTCCCTAGGTGCCGGCTGAGCTAGAGGCCAAAATCTACAGGTAGGCACTTTGCAAAAAACAGCTCTGTTTTCTGTCAAAAAAATGGGATGTGCCCACGTTGCACTTTGGGGCATTTCCTGTCATGGGCGCTAGGCCTACCCACACAAGAGTGGTATCATTTTTATGGGGAGACTTGGGGGAACGCTGGATGGAAGGAAATTTGTGCCTCCACTCAGATTCCAGAACTTTCTGCCACAGAAATGTGAGGAACATGTGTTTTTTAGCCAAATTTTGAGATTTGCAAAGGATTCTGGCTAACAGAACCTGGTCAGAGTCCCACAAGTCACC